>NC_058132.1:3287487-3329606 GCF_016433145.1 Gracilinanus agilis
GGCCCGCGGGGAGGAGGCGGAGAGAGCTGGAGGCCTCCGGGCTCAGGACCTAGGCGAGGGGGCAGCGGGGTGCGGGAGGCAGGGAGGGGGCCCGTGGGGGGCCAGGAGGCTCTGGGCTCCTTGGAACAAAAGCCAGAGAAAAGGGAGAAGCCAGGAAGGGCCGGAGTACTCAGGGTAGGCAGTGCCAGAGCCCTGGGAGGGGAAAATGGGGGAGGGCAGGCGGGCTGGAGCAGGGCAGAGAACCCGAAGCCCCCTCGGCCGCCTCAGCCGCCCCATTCGGGGCCCTCGCGGGATGGCCAGGAAGGGGAGGCTGGAGGGAGACCTGGCCAGAGAAAGCGCTTCCTGCCCCCGGGGGGCGCCCGGACACCTAGAAAGGCGAGGAGGAGCTCCCGACACCCGGGAAACAGGACGTACAATCCGCCAGGAGGGCCGGCCCTGCCAGGGGAGAAGCCCCAGAAAGCAGCCCGAGGCCAAGGACCCGGACAGGGTCTCCCCTACCCCGCCCAGACGCCGAGCCTCACCCAGGGACACCAGGTTCCGGTAGTTCTCCAGCATCACCTCCTTGTAGAGCTGCCACTGCGCGGGGCTCAGGCACCCCCATTCCTCCTCCGTGAAGTCCACCACCACGTCCCGGAAGGACACGGCTTCCTGCAACGGGACATGCGCCTGCTGGCCGGGAAGGGGCCCCCAACAGCTCAGGGGTGTGAGGGAGGGGCTCTGGGGGCGGGGCCAGAAGCCCCACCTTGGTTCGCTGGAGGGGGGAGGGACCCACGGAGACGGGCCTACTCACCTGGGGGAGGGCCCCGCGGGCCCCGCCCTCCTCCTCCGGGGGTCCCTCCAGGGGAAGAACCAGGTTCCGAGACATGAGGCCTGGGGGCGAGAGCGCGCACGTGGGTCACTCCCGGCAGCCACGCCTCCAGGCAGGGCCAAGCCCCGGCCACTAGGGAGGAAGGCAGGCGGCAGTGACAGCCGTGAACACGCCCTCGGGGCTTTCCGAATCCTACGAAGCTTCAGGTCTGTGGGGTTTCCCGGGAAACTGAGGCCCCTGCAGGGGCTGAGCTCGCTGAGGCCAGAGAAAGCGGCTCGGCCTGTCCGGGGAGGGAGGGGGGAAGAGGGGGGCTGCCGACCCGCCCCTCCCGCGCAGGCCTCGGACCTCCCACTGAAGCCGCGTGGCCACGCCCCCTGAGCGGGCCCTGAGCCTGGTCCGGGGCTTCGCCAATTGCCTCAGAGCCCACAGGCCAGCATCAGGGTCTGCGGCCTGTCGGACACGCCCTCCTGTCCATCAGGCGGCCCCTCCCACACAGAAACACGTGCACAAACTGGGCCGGGAGGGAGGAGGAGCCTTTTTCTCTCCAAAAACCGCTTTGGCCGAATACTAGATAATTACGAAGGAACGCGCCGCCTCTGGGCAGGCCGAAGGCCCGGAGAGGAGGCCGGGTCGGCCGGAGGGGAGGCTCGGCCCCCAAACCCACAGTGGTGTAGCCCCAGGAGAGGACGAGGAGGCAGAGGGTGAATGGAAAACCCGGTCAGGGTGGCCGCCCCGCCCCCCCGCAAACGGAGGCAGTGCCCGGAGGAGTTAGCGGGGATGTGGGGGAAGGGTGAGGGGGGGGGGCCGAGGGGAACGATGTCGGGGATTTGGGCAGACCACCGGAGGCTGACGAAGGAAGGCAGTTCCTCAGCTCCACTGCATGCCGCAGTGCCGGGGGAATGAAGGCACAGACTGGCAGGGGCACCGGCAGCTGAAGTGTTGGGAGCCCCAAGAGGGCTGGGTAACGGGCAAAGGGGGGAAACAGGGTGCCATGAGCGGGGGAGAAATGGGAGGGGGAGGCCTGGCGCCTAGAGGAGGGATGCCGGGGCAGATGGGGAAAGGGCGCCTCCGGGACACTCACGAGCCGAGCGGCCGGGCTCTGCGAGAGGAGGGCAGCCAGTAGCCTGAGAAGGGGATCCCCGGAGAGGGAGCCAAAGGTGGTCACTGGAACGAGGGCGTCGTCCTGGAGGGGCGGGTGAGGGACAAAATGGATAAGCAGGCGGCTCTCCCTGGTTCCGAGGGTGCCTCGGGCAGGAGGGCAGCTTCCAAGCTCCGTGGGGGCACGGAGAAAGGGAGGAGGGCCAGAGGGCTCCGACTTTCCACTCATGCCTTCGCCCATGGGGCACAGGGGAAAGGCCCGGAGGCAGAGGGGGCAGGAGCTGTCCCTGGGTAGAGGCACCCGGCAAACGGGGTCTCTGAGGCAGCTGGGCATCTCCCAGGGTCGAGTGGCGCAGGGGCGTCTGGGGGAGCCTGCTGTACCCCTGCGGAGGTGGACCTGGACCCACCGTGTCGCCCAGGGGCGGACACGCGAGCACGATGGCCCAAAGTCACGCACAGTTGCAGCCACAGTCACAGCTGCCCCCACTCACCTCCCCAAGCTCCCGCCGCTTCTCCCCGGGACAGAGCTCCAGCACCTTGGGGAGAGGAGACATCCGGCACTGCGCCGACAAGGCTCCAGCACCGCCGCCCTCCCCCGCCTCGAGAGACTTCTGGGAGTTGTAGTCCAGGAGCATTGCACGCATGCGCCGTGGGCTGGGCTTAGGAGTAGGAAGGGTGGAGAAGAGCCAGAGCAGCAGCCAGCAGTGCCCAGTGTCGTCTTCCTCCTCTTCTTTTCACTCCCTCCCCCAAGGCGGGCTGGAAGTGATGTCTGATGCCGGGGGCCTCTGCAGAGCCCAGGCCGAGGCCAGGAGGGCCTGAGCACTAATCCTGCCTCTGACTCTGCTGAGTTCTGGGGCCTGGGCAGGCCACCTTCCCGCCCCCTCCCCCTTTCCCTGTCTGTACAATGGCCCCTCCCCCCAAGGCTGCCCTACTCAGCCCTGCCTGGTATACACTAGGCAATACATAAATGCTGAATCCTTCATTAAGCCTTTCTTATTACACAGAAGTTGTTAAGAGGGGGCAGCGAAGGGTTCAAGGGGCACAGAGCAGAGCCTGGAGACGGCAGGTCCCGGGTTTCAATTTGGCCTCAAAAGGCATCTTAGCTATTATTATAATAAAGGAGGACCTACTACTATCTATTAGATGTAGATGAAGATGAAGTACAGAGAGAGGATAGGATGGCACCTCTCTCTCCTATAACAGTGCCCAGGCAGGATCCTTTAGGTCAATGGATGATATCCCTTCAGGACCCACCTGGGGTTAATTGATATTATTTATTGGGCTCTTCAGCTGGGTAACGTTGGAATCTGACTGCGTGACTCCCTTCCCAAATAAGCTTTGAATAACCAATTCAGGAAGGTGCTTTAAACTTTGAATATATTTGGCAAAGAAGGATAATGGTATGGGATGGAGGTATTGGGAGACCCTAATTTAAATGATAGTAATGAATCTCTAACTGCAGGCAAATGAAGGATTCCAGATGACAGCTTCTCTCTGGTCCAGCCTGGCCAGGGCCACACCAGAGCAGGCAAACTGCTGTATAAACTTTCAGCTTCTTCTTCAGTAGATGTTAAGCCTAATCAGTTGAGACATCCACCCTTTATCCACCCTCTTCTTCTCCTGCCCACTTCCCAGGTCCCTCCCGGGCCCTGGGAAACCTCGATGTCTAAGATGATTGACTTTCTACTATCTGGGGCAGCAGAAGCCGAGATGGTGGTCTGGTACAGGTTGATGATGATACAGGAAACACAGGAGGAGCCTGCAGGGTTGAGTTTGCAAGTCTCAATTCCCCAAAGACCAGGATCCCCTGATCTCCAGCCTCAGGGACAGGCAAAGACCCCAGAACCTCTGCCAGGGCTCCCAGCTGCCCTCCCCTGTGTCCACACGCCTCTCTGGGAACATTCCGACATCCAAGTGATCCACCTGTCAGTCACCGAGTGAACTCCAAACTCCCAGAGATTCAATATAACACTATGTGGCCTTGAACCAGTCACTCCCCCCAATTGCCTAGCCCTGGCCACTCTTCTGCCTTGGAACCTGCACAAAGCTCGGGGTCCTAGTCGGAAGGAAAGGGTTTAAAATAATAACGAGATAGCCCCAATTTGCAAAGCACTTTACACAGCTGACGTAATTTGCCCCTCCCCCCAACAACCCTAAGAGGCTATTATTATCCTTATTTGTTCGAGGAGGAGCCAAGGAAGGGACTGGTCTAGGGTCACACAGCCTAGAACTTCGCATCACCACTTACATTAGCAATCCCAGCTCTCTCAGATCCCCCGCAGGTGAGCAAGCTCGTTAAGCTGACCTCCAGAGAGAGGTGGCCTCTGCCCTAGGGAGCGCAGCAGGACGCCAAAAGCAGCGGCCAGCCTGAAGCCCAAGTGCCCACAGGAGCAGCAGCCACTGTCCAGCCAGGAGGTAACCTGGCCCAACTGAGCGAGGCCACAGCCCAGGAGCAAACCTGATGATCCGGGGCTGCCCACAGGAAGCACAGAAGCTGGGACAGCCATCCCGCTTGTTCCTGGGGAGGTGGGGGGCTCCCCTCAAGCCTTGGACAGGCACTCCTGGGGGGCCACCCCCAATGATCCCTTCTCAGGATACCCGAGCCTCCACTGGCCCATTGATCTGAGGGGCTGGAGCCTTTCGGCCCCCTTTTAGTCTAGGAGAAAGGAGACCCCAGGGCACGAGCCCTCAGGCTTAGCGGGGAGGAGCAGTGGGAGAAGGGGGAGGGAGTGGGACTGTGCTGCACCCCCTCCCATGCCTCTCCCCCATGGCACCAGTGTGAGGGCCCTGTGTCTCTTGTGACAGTCCTTGGTTGGAGGGAGGGAGCCAGCTTCCCTGACCTCTGGACACTGTGCAGGTAGTAAGCCTCCCAGTGGCCATCCGATCCCAAGGCTGGGTTTGCCAGGAGAGCACCCTCCTCTGAGCCCCGGGTCTTGTTTCCCCCTGCACCATGGAGGAAGCCTGGAAGAGCTGTGACCTTGGGAACCCGGCTTTGGATTCTCTCCCGGAAGCAGGACTGGCCCAGGGCCCCCGAGGCAGAGAAGACACTGCTGGTCCCCCAGGTCCCCAGCGGTTCTCCATAGTGCCATGGAGAGCACGCAGGGCCAGCTAGGAGGCCTTCTGGGGTTCCCAAGATGCTCAGCTGAACAGGCCCCAGAGTTTGAGCCTCTGGTGAGCCAGTGTTGTGCCGGCCTTTAGCCTGCCTGCTCACTGGGGGTGTCTCTCTGCAGGTGAAGAAGAGCCTCCACCTCTGTGCTGGTCCCATGAAGAAGGAGGCCGAGAGCTCCCTGGCCAGGCAGAGTGGAGATTGGCCTCTGGGGGGCAGCAGCATCCCTGGGTGGTTTGGCCATTGCCTTGGTGCTCTGGGGTGGTGTTAAGCAGGTGCCGGTCTGGGAGGGCCATCACTGGCCAGGGAAGATGGTCCCACCCTGGGTGGCTGGGAAGACCCCGCTTGGGGATGGGGTCAGCCACCCATGTTTGTGATCAGTAGGCCATGGACCGGCCTGAGCCAGGTGGGCCCTCGCCTCATGGGCCCCAGTGTGCAGGCTCCCTGGGAGAAGGGCTCAAGCCGTGATGCCCCCATTCTCTACATCCTGGCAATCAGCATTTAAGCAGGGCTGTCACCCCATGGCCTATCAGAGTGCCTGTTTAGAGGCCACCAAGGTTTCTCCAGGGTCCAGAGAGGGGCCACGAGCAGCCCTGGGACTTCTGGAGCACAAGAACTTCCATGGCCTGCCTCACCACAGTAGCTTTGGAGAAGGGAGGCTCCCATTCTGTAAATGCATTCTTAGCCTCTCCAGATCCTGGCAATAGAAGCTTCTTCAGATTCCCATAGGCTCCCCCAGAAGGCCCTTGATCTGTCAGACCCCCCCCCCATGTGGTCAGGCACTCCAGATGTCCACATTCATCAGCTTGTGAAAGGAGTGCACCCACTCCCCCCCCCCCCCAGAGGAAAGGAGGGCCTTTGTACTGAGAGCATCCTGAAGTCCAGTTAGGCTTAGGCTTAGGCTTAGGCTTAGGCTTAGGCTTAGGCTTAGGCTTAGGTTTAGGCTTAGGCTTAGGCTTAGGCTAAGGCTTAGGCTTAGGTTTAGGTTTAGGCTTAGAATTAGGTTTAGGTTTAGGCTTAGGCTTAGGTTTAGGTTTAGGCTTAGAATTAGGTTTAGGTTTAGGCTTAGGCTTAGGCTTAGGTTTAGGTTTAGGCTTAGAATTAGGTTTAGGCTTAGGCTTAGGCTTAGGCTTAGGGTTCATCATCAGCTGGTGTCAGCTGCTGCATACAACATTCTCTGGGTTCTGCTCCCTTCACTTGGCCTCACTTTATAGAACTCCTTCCAGGTTGTTTTGTGAGCCTCTCCTTTGTCCTTTCTTATGAACACCAGGATTCCATGGCAAGCCCAGACCACAACTTGTCAGGGCATCCCTGCAGGTTCCAGTTTTTTGTCACCCCAAAAAGAGCTGCTAGAAATGGCTTTGTACACCCACGTTCACCTCTCTGGGATGCAGACCTGGCCATGGTATTGCTGGGTCCAAATGTTAGGAGGAAAGGAGAGAATGGGGCAAACAGCTAAGACAGAGATTTTGCAGAGAGCATTGCAGCATGCCTTGGAACCACAGAGCTTGTCCAAGAATCTGGGGAATATATAAAATAGGGTGCAGAGAGCTGCCAAGAGGTTTTTTTGGACTTCCTGTTGGGGGGGATAGCCTGAAGCTGACCACTTCCTCTTGCTTGGGATCTCTACAAGTCCAGGAGGGGGTTTGGTTCCTCTCCCCTTGCTGTCCTGTTTTGGATACATCCTGCATACCTGTGATCCACTCATGTTCCAGTGTCCTGAGAGAGTGTTCCCAACTGCTGTGAAGATATCTGCTGGTCCACCTGTAAACTGTCTGTGAGAAGGCCTGAAGTCCTCTTGGGCCTAACCTGAAGAGGGTTGATCACTGAAATAAAGGGATCAGCCTAATCGCTCTGAAAGACCATAAAAATCTAACCTAGTCTGGAAGAATTATTAACTCAGGTAGTTAGTTAGCCAGGATTTTCTAGACAGAGTAGAAGTAGGCAGCCAGAAGACCAGAAGACAACTCTTTGCAGGGTTCTCAGAAAGGGGAGTGGTTTAGCTAGAACTACTTAGATGAGGGTATCTAATCCTCCCCCTTCAAGTTTACCTTGGTTTAAAATAAACCCTGAACTGTTTCTGTAAACTACCTAAGAGTTTGAGAAGTGTGCTGAGCCCTGTGGAGGCTTGTCTGGGCCTCTTCACTGTGGGATACTCTCAATCTTGGTATCTCACCTCTACAAACCAACCATAGAGATGATCTACCTATTTCAGAAGGTATGCACAGTTGGATGGACTTTGGGGATGGTGCCAGATTACTCTCCAGAATGGCTGGATTATTTTGCAGTTCTACCAACAGTGCATGAGTTTCCCAATTTTGCCACATCCCCTCCAACATTGATCACTCTTCTTTTTGGTCACATTAGCCTATCTGCTGAGTGTGAGGTGGTACCTCAGAGTTGTTTTAATGTGCATTTTTCAAATCGCTAGGGATTTGGAGCATTTTTTCATGTGACCATGGATAGCCCCGATTGCTTTTTCTGTTCCTATCTATGGGGATCCAGATATGAACTGTTATATTTAAAACTAATATCTAACACGTTCTTATTTTCTATAAAGTTTATGAATAGTCACTTGAAATAGAAAAGACAGATAAGCATAGATTTAAAGTCTCGTACTCTTAAGACTGTCTGACCACGTGTAGCTCAGCCTTGCTGGATTATCTGTCTGTCCTCCTGCTTGCTCTCCAAAGTAGTTCTGAGCCCAAAAGACCCACTGTGCTCCACCCACACCTTTGTAATCTACATTTCTGGACTCAGTGCTGGCATGTAAAAAATGGGACCAACTAGGTTG
The DNA here is from genome assembly GCF_016433145.1 of Gracilinanus agilis. Lineage (NCBI taxonomy): Eukaryota > Metazoa > Chordata > Mammalia > Didelphimorphia > Didelphidae > Gracilinanus > Gracilinanus agilis. The sequence continues at coordinate 3,295,294 of NC_058132.1, forward strand.
GCAATCTAGGAGGGGGAGAGGTTAAAATTCTCTCCACAGAACTAATTTTGAAAGTATTGTTGATATATTCAAAAAACTGACACTCATAACCAATGTGCTTGTGTTACAAACTTATGGTCATATTTTTCATGATTGATTACTTAATACTTGATTCAAGGTGCAATTCTGATCTTATGGTATGCTGACCACTCCCTAAGCTTACAGTCCAAAGGTCAATTGGACCTGTGGGTGGGGCACTGAGTCCTAAATTATCTTGGCCCCCTCCTCTTTTGTCTCATGGTTGTTAACTGAGCCAGTGGTAAATTCTCTGCCATGTCACATGTTCATTAACTACTTCCCATCACCCATTCCTTGATTCTCCAGTAAAAGATTGGGGACACGTGTAGCTCTCTCTCTTTTCCACCATCAGAGGAGCAAGGAGCATGCACACACACTCCCATGCTGTTGAACCTTGTGTCTCTTGAGTCTTTCTTTCTTCCTCATGTTCCCTCTGTCTTATCTCTAAACCCCTCCACCAATTTCCCCTTAGTCTCCAGCTTCCCTTCTCAGGTGTCCACCCAGGAAGATAATATTTTGTGGCTGCTGGTCAGCTACACTATCCTTCAACCATGTGTCAATTGGGAAATACTTTATATTCTTATAAGAGTGGTTCATTTCTCAATACCCTTGAGAAATGAAGCCCTTGCCAGAGAGACTTGCTGTGAACATTTTTTTCCCAATCTGCTGTAAGGTTGATTTTTATGCCTAACTGAGTGTGGATGTTATTCCCATTTTGTGACAATTCTGATGAGAGTGTTAGGGTCCGAGTAATTGACCACCCAAGGAACACACAGAGACAATGCAATCCAAGCAAAGGGAAGTCTTTATTTCTAGCGTGCGCTAAGGGAGCTCAGCCAAGGAGCTCCAAGGTGAGGTAATCAGGATGGAGTTTACATATGTTTCAGGGTTTTGGTTTAATACTTATGAGAAAACAGGACTTCACTTTGAAGACAGGGTCTTGGTCTGGTGCTTACAGGACTTTGCTTTGAAGATGAGGAAACAGGACTTTTGCCCCAAAGATGGTGGGGTGCAGACATAGTCGGGGGCCTTGTAATTCCTGGAACTTTGCTGGGAACATTCTGTAGTTACACAACAAGCAGGTATACAGGGTGGGGGTCAGTTGACCAGTTTTAGTTTTAATCATTTACTTTACTTCAAGAGGAGGGATTAAGCCTGCTCCCCCTTGCCCATCTTCCCTTCTGCTATACTGATTCTTACTTGATTCCTCATATGAGATAACTGACCCCAAATTTGGGGCTTTTTACTCCTGTTGCTTATGCTGTGTTGTGTCTGAGTTCTCTCCTTGTTCAACACTCTCTCCTTGTACCCCAGTAAGCCATTACTGTCTAGGTGGCAGCTAGGTAGCTTAGTGGATTGAGAGCAGGAATTCCTAGAGGCAGGAAGTCCAAGGTTCAAATCAGGCCTTAGACACTTCCTGGCTGTGTGACCCTGGGCAAGTCACTTAACTCCCATTGCCTGGCCCTTACTGTTCTTCTGCCTTAGAACCAATACACAGTATTGACTCTAAGACAGAAGGTAGGAGTTTCAAAATAAAATAAAATAAGACTTTGCCATCTCTCCATGAGCACTGCTTCATCCCTTTTTCTGCTGGTTCTGCTGCCCCAGGATTTAGCTTGATGAGTTTTTGTTCTTCTGTGGTCATTTGGAGGGTGGTTGGTGGGTTTTGAGTGTTTCTTACTTTGCCCTCTTGGCCCAATTACCTCAGGATTCCCTAACTCTGTCACAGGGGTCACTGGGCTCCGCTGCAACTACCTGGGAGCTCTCAATACCACTGAGGAAGGCCAGTAACATGATGATAACAGTGAGAACTCCGGGAGTCTGGGCCCCACACAAGAACTGGATGATCTCAAATGGAAATTAACCAGAGGAAAGATTCTATCATGGAAAACTCTCAGTGAGGGATTCAGTCATTGGAGGAGAAGTAGAAACCCTGAGAATATCAGACTGGGAGCTCCTGGAAGGCAGGACTGGTGGTTTTTGGCCTTTCTCTGTAGCTCTTGGCAGGGTGACAAGATTAGATGTTCCATAACTGTTTGCTGACTTCACAAGACGTAACTGGCTTGAGACAGTACACAGAATAAATCCAAATGACATTGGCTTTTATTATGTTAGCAGGAAATAATTCAATATTTTTCATGCAAGAAGTAAGCAACTATTTTCCTTGTACAGAAAGCCCATTGTCTGAAAGGATTCTTGTCAGTCAGTAAGCTTTTCTTGCCTTCCTTATCTTAACAGAGCCAGAGGTTGACTTTAGTTTATGTGTATAAACTTTGCATTAATGGTACCAATCCTGTTTTGTTATTTTCACTACCACCTTATTCTGATGGAAAACGCTGAAAGAAATCATGGTGATGTGATAACAGGGTATCTGGTTGTTGGTTTTTTTAATGTTAATAGGATAAAATAAAAACTATCTTCCTTACATCTCTCATGATCTCAAGGAGAGCATGAAGGACTGTCAAAGGCTTAGTAGAGATCTAGAAACACTGTCCTGATAGAGGTAGTGTGAAAGGGAATTTTTATTCCCTTTGTCTATTTTAAGTTATCAATTAAGAACTTAAAGTATCCCTACTTAACACTTAGTAAGTCACTAACAAAAGAGAGTTCATGCCCTAAGTGCTAGGCAAATGAAAGGCTGTAATTAATTCTTTTTATTTTATTTTTTTAAACCCTTAACTTCTGTGTATTGACTCATAGGTGGAAGAGTGGTAAGGGTGGGCAATGGGGGTCAAGTGACTTGCCCAGGGTCACACAGCTGGGAAGTATCTGAGGCAGGATTTGAACCTAGGACCTCCTGTCTCTAGGCCTGACTCTCAATCCACTGAGCTACCTAGCTGCCCCTGTAATTAATTCTTGAGATGTGAGAGGAGAGCTGATGGGTGGAGAAAACTGTATATAAGTAGGAGCCTGAGAGAGATTTGGGTCTTTATTCTAGCTCTTTATTCTGGGCATTTCTTAGCCTCAGAAGTGTAGGCTCTGGTGGGATTCTTGGCAGTTGGAGGTTCTTGGAAGTTTTCAGCGTCTTTTGGCTCTTTGGATTTTGACTTCTTGATCCAGACTTTGGATTCTGGTGAAGATTTGGCTTCCTACATTGGAGACTTGGGCTGAAGAGGGATGCTTACTTGGGTGAGATTCTTGCCTCCTTGGTGTGAGAGACTGCCCTTTGTGGCTTAGCCTCTTCGGCATCGGTTTTTGGTTGTTGGAACATGTAGAGTCCAGCTCATACATAAAAGTCTTGCATGGGTTTGAATCACCTGTGGAGGAAAGTTGGAACCTGGAAAGTAATGGATTAAGCTTATAGGCTAGAGAGAACGAAACAGAAAGATCAGAGAAACAAGAAACATAGAGACACGACATAAGTGTGGTGTCGTCAGGTCAGCTTGTCAACTTCTCAGACGGTCAGAAAGAGCATGTGACTGAGCTGAGCTGTCTTTATTAAGGAAAGTAGCAATGGGGTTTGCAGGATGTCAGTCAAAGTCAATACATCAGAAGTTTTAACATGTTAATGACAAAGCCAAAAGAATGGATGATAACACAATAGATGGCCAGGTATCCAGATACTGGCACCAGCTTATCTTAGGAATGCAAATGTAAGTCTTTGACATTACAAGGCACTTTTAGAACTTGTCTGCTAGCCTTCAGACTGCAGATCACAGTAAAGGCTTGATTTCTAAGTTACACAAAATTTTAAGTCCCAACCAATTTAAGGATTCAGAAAACATTCATTTGAAATATTAGAAATATATCCATAAGTCTTGTCCGCGAGCACTTTGCTCATTAGAGTCAGCTTTTGAATACATCTTTAATGCCTTCATGATTCATTATAACTGAAATCCTACAGAACACCTGACTGAAGACACTCTCCTGGACTGCTGAGATTCGGATTTGCATTCACAACTGAAAGCACTAGGATTAGGATTTAGGGTACTTTTAGCTATGCAGTATTTTCTACCTCCTTCCTATATTTCCCACTTTACTACCTCTACCTTGCTGTAAATAAAACTACTAACCTACTAACTCATAATTTAACTTTAATTTTTATAAATGGCAACCACAATAATTTTTTTTAACTCATAAATTTAGTCAAACCATTTTTAACCCTTATATCAGTTGGGGTCCATGCTGAGATCCCAAAGGTCTATGGACAAGCCACGACTGAAATCTTAAGTCTTATCACTTACCATTGTCAGCAAAGTCCACTCTGTAGACTTACTCTCCAATGGTTAGCAAACTCTCACACCCTCAGTCTCCATATCTCAAGGACGATAAATCCTTAATCCCAGATCCCCCAAACGCTCCTGAAGTGGATTTAAGTGAGGCAGAGTTGCACAGTTGTCAGCCTCGTTCTGTCTTCTATTCATCTAAGTCTAATGGCAAAACCAAGGTTTAGATGACTGGAGGTGGCCCACAGTAGAGAAGATGACTGGCCTCTTCAGTATCTGACCAAGCTTGAAGCCCTCTGCAGCCCATCACATCCTGTGGTACACATTGTTCTCATCTGACCTTTCTACCAGGGGATGTCTTCACATGGGGTGAGCCCTCCCCTATCTCACAGGTAGCTTTGAGACCTGCTGGTTACCTTCAGTCTGCTTTAATTCACCTGCTGAAACTGTTTACTGGGCTCTGTGCACAGGCTCCAGATTCTTAGAGCCACAGGCAAGAGCTGGGGGGCAGGTGGACACCAAAGGAAGATGAACAGCCTTCCCCCACAGAGGTGCTTTTGTGCCCTGAACACTCCCTACCCCCCATGTAATGTAACAATTCCTTTATGTCCAAGCAAAGTCTACTCCACATCTCCCTCCCTCACCTCTCCCACAGCGCTTTCTGGTACCCCCCCCCAAAAGCTTTTCTGTCCCTTGTGTTTAGCCCAGGTCCTGAAACACAGGAAGCCCTTGGATACTTGGTATTTATCAGGCCATCTTACCCTAAGTCTCAGTGTTCCTAGAATTACTCTTTACCTTCAGTATGACCTTCAATCTGTCTTCCAGGCCCTCATCCCTTTCCCATTCTCTCTTAATTGAACCAGTTCAACTCTACCCCATCCATTGTTCTTAATGCCTTGCTCCTTCTATAATATCCATTCATTAGTCAATCAACAAGCATGTCTTCTTGGACCTTGTAACTCCTTTGAGCATTTTCATTGCTTCTATATCAGTTTATGGTTAGCTAGATGGTACAGTGGATAGAGTATCAGAAACTCATTTTCCTGAGTTCAAATCCAGCATCAGACACTTGCCTTGGACAGGTCACTCAACTCTGTTTGCCTCCATTTCCGCATCTGTAATGTGAACTAGAGAAGGAAGAGGCAAACCACTCCAGGATCTTTGCTGAGAAAACCCCATGAAGAATCAGACATGACTGAAAATGACTAACAACATGGGCCCTTGTGATTCCACTATCTTCTGTGCAGTGAAATCAACTCCATCCTCTGTCCACATACATTTGTCACCCTGAGTGTGTGTGGAGGCCTTCTCTTATTCATGTGAACAGAAACTCATAGATGAACATATTGAAATATTTTCCAGAAAAAACTTTGAAAATGACCCTTTTGGATCAATTCCAAAGATTAAACACCACCTGTGAGCCTGGAGTCTAGACTGTGAGAACCCCAAAATGCTGGTTACATCAGTTTTTGAAATAAGTGAATCAGTCATGCCCATCCTCTCCACCCCCATTCAGGTCTTTATTATGATGTCTATATGCCCCTTTCTTTGTCTGCTACCATGATCTTTTGTGGAATCTACCAATAACCTATTTCCCTTATAACCTCTATGATGTGTACCTTCCTCTTTCTAATAATTAAATATATAAAAACACACAACCAGGGAGATGTACTTGGACAAGTACCCATCTGACCTGTTGTTCCAAGTCCTGAAGGCTAATTCCCAAGATTGGGGAGGTGACTAGGTTCTCCTGACCATCCCCAACATTTAGCATTTTTAATGCTTTCCAAATTAATACCCATGTGGTAGACATGTACCACTAAAAGGTATAAGCAAAAACCAAGGTACTGCTTGTATATTACAGTGAAATTTAATGAAAGATATGATTTATTACAGAGATATATTAGAGCTGGCCAAATCTGTAAGACTTCTCTTTAGCGGGAATTCTCCCATGCTGAATTGGGGCTGAGGTTTACCCACATTTCTTATGGTTATATTTTCCTCCCATTTGAATTCTGTCATGTTTATCATGGACTGAGGTCTAATCAAAGGGTATTACGAATTAATTCCTTATATTCATAAGCTTTGTCACCACTACAAAATCTCTGATAAGGGTTGAGTTTACCCTAAAGACCTTGTTTCTGATAAATATAAGGTTTATCACTAGTTGGAATTTTCTCGTGTTCAGTAAGGGCTATACTCTGGCAGAAGGTATGCCTACATTCCTTATTTCCATGTAATTGTCCTTGGCTATGAATTCTTTGATGTTGAATAAGATAGGACTTCTGTCTGAAGGTACTCTCACATTCCTTACATTTATAAGGTTGCTCCCTACTATGAACTATTTTATGCTTAATAAGGTTTGATTTATTCCTGAAGGCTTTTCCACATTCCTTGCATTCATAAGGTTTCTCTCCAGTGTGAATTCTCTGGTGTTTAGTAAGACTTGAACTCTGCCTGAAGGCCTTCCCACATTCCTTACACTCATAAGGTTTCTCTCCAGTATGAATTCTCTGGTGTTCGGTAAGAGTTGCGTTCAAGCGGAAGGCCTTTCTACATTCCTTACATTCATAAGGTTTCTCTCCAGTGTGAATTCTCAAGTGTCCAATAAGTTGTGAGTTATGTCTGAAGGCCTTCCCACATTTTTTACAATCAAAAGGTAACTTTTCTTTATAAGTTACTTCATGTTTAATAAGGTTTGGGTTGTGATGGAAAAGCTTGCCCCTTGCCTTAGATTCATAAGGTTTCATTCCAGTATGAATTTTCTTGTGTTGAGTAAGATGTGAGTTCTGCCTAAAGACCTTCCCACATTCTTTACATGCATAAGGTTTTTCTCCACTATGAATTATTTTGTGTTTAATAAGATCTGAGCTGTTCCTGAAGGCTTTCCCACATTCCTTACATTTATATCGTTTCTCTCCAGTATGAGTTCTCTGATGTTGGATAACATGTGAGTGTTGCCTAAAGGCCTTTCCACATTCCTTACATTTATACGGCTTTTCTCCAGTGTGAATTCTCTGGTGCTCAGTAAAAGCTGAGCTCCAGCTGAAGGCATTCCCACATTGCTGGCATACATAGGGTTTCTCTCCAGTATGAATTCTCTGATGTTGAATCACATGTGAGTATTGCCTGAAAGCTTTTCCACATTCCTTACATGCATAGGGCTTTTCTCCAGTATGAATTCTCTGATGTTGAATAAGGGACGAGTTCCTGCTAAACGTCTTCCCACATTCCTTGCATTCATTAATTTTTTTCCCACTATGAATTATTTCATGTTCAATGAGGATCACATTCTGACTAAAGACTTCCCCATGAGCCTTACATTCATAAGGTTTCTCTTTCGTGTGAATTCTTTGATGTTGAGTGAGGTTTGAGCTCTGGTCGAAAGCCTTTCCACATTCATTACATTTCTCTCCAGTGTGAACTCCATGACACTTAGTGAATGCTGAACTCTGTCTTAAAGCTTTCCAAAATTCTTTACGTTTGTAAAGTTTCTCTCCACTGTCAATGTTCTGACATTTGGTATAGGCTGAGCTACAGTTGAAGGCCTTCCAATATTCCTTCTCTGTAGTGCGAATTCTCTGATATCTAGTTATATCTGAGTTGTTGCTGAAAGCCATTGCACAGTCCTTACAATTACTGGATTCCTTTTCCTTATGCATTGGTTGACACTTATTAAAGGATGAGTGGTAATGGGAGGGAACTTGGCATTCATTAAAATTCCATGATCCTGAGTGTTTGCAGATGGCCTGCTTCAGGTTCTCAAGACTTCCCTGCCCTGTGGAAGTTGTCTTGGAGAGGGCATTCAACTGCATGGGATTTGTTTCCTGAGAAATGCATTTCTTTGGTGTTACTTTTGAGATGCTTCCCACTTGCTTCCATAACTCAGTTCCCTGGACAGAGCCCTTCTGAAAGGTATCTTTCTGGAGAACATCTCTTCTGAATCTTTCTCCTATTCCTGGAGATGTACATCCGTCAATATTTTGAGGCAATTCCCGATTTCCAAGTTCAGTGGCCCAGGCTGAAAAATGAGAATAAAAAGAATTTTTATCTAAATTGGAAGATACCTCAGAATAGTAGTCAAACCCTTATCAGAATCATGACTCTTACTAGCCCATGAAAAACTGGCAACTAGGAAAGGTACATTGAAAGACAATGTCCAAAAATAGGGAGATGCTGCTGCTGAGTATGTTCCACCCTGATCAGACTAGATTGGGAGTATTATGTTCAATTGATGAAATCACATTGTAAGAAGAGCATTGCACACTGGGAATGTGTCCAGAAGAGGGCCACATTGATGGTAAGAAGCCTCTGATATATGCCATAGAAGAGAGAATGAAAGAACTGGAAATGTTTAAATGGAAGAAAGCTTAGGGGAGCCATGAGAACTGTGCATAAGAATCTGACGGGCTGTCAAGTAGCAGAAGGATTATACTTGTTCTCATTTGCTACAGAGGCCAGAACTATAAGTGATGTGTAGAAGCTGCAAAAAGGTGGAAATTTCTAATGATTATGGCTATCCAAACTTAGAACAGGGAGCCACAGCTTGACCCTCCAAGGGGGAGGTAGGTAGAGGCTGGATACTCACTTGTTGGAGGTGGTGCAGAGGGACGTCTAGGCCAAGTGTGGTTAGATGATTTCTGAGGTCTTCTGCCAATCTCTACTCCTGTGAATTAACATTTCAGAAGTAATCTTGGAAGTCCAAAATACTGAACTCATTCTTTTACATGAGGAATCGGAGGCTCAGTCAAACGCATTCATTTGCTCATGGTCATAAAGTGACTATCTCTTCCAAGCAGAATAGGAAAGGTATTGAGATGATGTTACTGACACTGAAATAAGGCATTATTAGGGGACCATGGCCTGGAGAAACTTTAAAAACAGCCTTTTTAGCTAGGGAGTGAAGAGGAAAGGCAACAGAAAATGGGCTGAGCAGGGAGCAGGAGTAGTGAGAGGAAGGCTGGGCCAAGAGCAAGGGGAGACCAGTGAATTGTGGAGGACCCATAGAAGAGGGTGTCTGAATAGAGGAATGATGGGGCTATGAGGCAAGTAATTCTATGTTCCCATTCTGACAGAACATCCCGTCTCCTGATGCCAGGGCCCTACAACAGAACTCTCCTAACAGCTTGCTCTGAGGCTGCCAGAAGTGGTAGATGGATATAACTCATTCTTTTCCCCTCAGCTTCCCCACTCTCCACACACCCACTCATACTATCCCTATTTTAGAGGTGGCCATACCCATATGACCAGCTGGATGGGTCCATCCACCAGCTCCATATCGCCTGTTGGAACACCATGCTTTACAAGAACAAGTGCTTCCCTGGACACCTCCCTGTAGATGCCATATCTGTAGGTCTTCCCTTCCTTCTGACCAGGAAAGCAGTTTTGGCTCAGGATCCAGAAGCCCTACTCATGAGGGAGAAGATGAGAAAGTTACAGGGCTGCTGAATGTGGAAGATGATGATGGGGGGGATGAGGGAAGGCAAGACTGTCATCCAAATAGTCGCCAAAGAAGACAACTGAGTCTTTTTGACTTTAGCAGCTGCCTTTACATCTTCAATACTTTCAACTTTGTATTAATGGACTTCATTTTTACATCAACTTGATTTATCCAATTATCTCTCCCCCAACCTCCCCCCCCCAAGATCCACCCCTTCTAGGAGTGGATAAAAAAGGGGGGGCCATTCAGCAAAAAAAAAAATCAGGTCTCACAAGAGTTTATTTGGCGTCATACCTCCCTGTTAACCAACTCTCCAAAGAATAGAGGTGGGCGCTTCAGAGCTCTTCTCTTCGGGGGCCCAAGCCTAGCTATTAGGATTAAAGAACATTCAGTTTTGTTCTTCATTCCATCGCCATTACTGAAACTATAGAATGCTGGCCCCTCTGGCATGTGAACAGTATTTGCTGGAAAGGGAAGAAAAAAGCCTTTTGTGGCCTCTCCAGCAATGCTATTTGTTATCCATGCAATCCTGTCCATTCCATGTGACACGTCCACGTTTTCTCAGAAGTCTGCCAAGGGAGGGCCAGATTACCAGAAGAGCACTCAGGCTGTCCTATCATCTCTCTTCTTGCCATATGACCAGATCACTTTGTTCCTTTTATAAAATACATTGATGGAATATTTTCTTCATTATGTTCTTCAGAGTTCCTCCTGGTCCATCCTTCATTTGGAAGAAACCAGTGATATTACAGGGTAACGTCTTGACTTGCACATGAATTGGATTTAAAGGAAGCAGATTTGCACAGTCATCAGCTTCACTTTCTCTTCCAGGGGCATCCAAGTCCAGTGACAAAAGTCAGGATGACTAGAGATGGCCCAGGATGCAGTGGATGACCTCGGTGTCTTCTGTGTCTGTACATCCTCCTTTGGTGTCTGCCTGCCACCTGACTCTCTCCTGTGGCTCCAAGGAGCTGCAGCAGAGGCAGCAGCTCGACCCTGCCAAAAACCAACTTGGCAGATAGGCTAAACCAGGTTGAGAGTAACCAATAGGCTTCAAAGCCATCAGTGAATTAGGGAGTGTCTACCCCAAGCATGCGAAGACTACCTTGGGTAGAATAGACAGATGAGAACAATTTTTCCTAGTGGCCATGAAGGCAGCTGAAGTGCTTAGAGCTTGGTCAAACATGGAAGAAGTCAAGGTCATCTACTGCATCTCAAGCCATCACCAGTTATCCTGATTTTGCCTTGTCCTTGGACTTAGAAGACTCTGGAAGAATGAGTGAGGCTGATGCCTTTGTGCAGAGTCGCCTCACTTAAATCCAATTTGAGCACAAATCAAGACAGTGATGTCACTGGTCCTCTTCAAGAACAAAAGATGAGAGGCAGCTAGTTATAGAGAACTTGGAATTGGGAGGACCTGGGTTCAAATCGGGCCTCAGACACTTCTTAGTTGTGTGACCCTGGACAAGTCCCTTAACCCTGATTGCCTAGCCCTTGCTGCGCTTCTGTCTTAAAATTAATAAATACTAAGACAGAAGGTAAAGGTTGAAGGGAAAAAAAATGGACAAACGACAACCCTTCACTATTCTCTGCTTTGTGAAATTATACTGCTCTGTTAAGAAATTATTTTCTAATTTTAATATTCTAATTCTAATATTGCTTTTGGCAGACAGTTCTTTCTGTTTGGCTCTAAGTCAGGCATTTGCTTTCTGGGCTCTTTCGATCTAAACATTTGGCCGGAACTATTATTGTCAGTGTCGATATCACTTCTGTTGTCCGTTTTTGGCCAAATCTTTCTTCTCATCAGGAAGAAGAATAACTTGCTTTTTCTACAGCACCGTAAGGGCTGTGAAGGACTCTACATTTGATCTTCGTAACAACCCTTTGAGGTAGGCGTTACTCCATCATAGATGGGGGACTGAGGCCAAGAGAGCTTAAGTGACGTGAACTCTTTTCCCCCATACCAACTTACTGCCTTCGTGTCTTTTACAGGGTTTTTCTTTTAACTAATTCTGACATTAGCTCTCATGAACTGTGGTCTGACTGGATAGACAGCTGAGTCAGACTTAACTCCTACAAGGGTTTCCCTATCTGTTAATTAGAACATCTGTTTTTTTCTTTATGTGAGGGTTTTGGTACTCACCATGTCCAGTGACTAACACTTCTTTTTTGGAAGAAAGTATTAATGATTTAGAGACATGAAGCTTTTGTGTAATCCCCAGGTCTTTGGCCCTTGTTATTCTTTTTCCTAAACTGGCCTTTTCCATTGATTTCTCCTCACTGACCTTTTCCCATCTTTACATTTACATTACCATGTACAGCATCATATTTATATTGATTTAATTTTGAGGGTCTTTGCAAACTCTTATCTACCTTCTTTTTTTTAACCCCTTACCTTCCATCTTGGAGTCAATACTGTGTATTGGCTCCAAGGCAGAAGAGTGGTAAGGGTAGGCAATAGGGATCAAGTGACTTGCCCAGGGTCACGCAGCTGCGAAGTGTCTGAGGCCAGATTTGAACCCAGGACCTCCTGTCTCTAGGCCTGGATCTCAATCCACTGAGCTACCCAGCTGCCCCCTCTTATGTACCTTTTTGTGGGCCTTCAGCAGCAATTATTTTCATGGTGGTTTCTTTGCATGTATTTATCTGTGATACTGTTAATCCCCAATGCCATGAAAAATGTTGCTTTTGGGCAGCCAATGAAATCCACTCCTGATTCTTGGAGTACTTACAAGCTCTCCTTCTGGATGGCTATAACTTCCTCCTTTCTTAGGGATTCATTTGTAGCCCAAATATCAAGATTGATAAGATTCAGCTTTGCCAGTGACACGTCCATTCCTGGGTCTCAGGACAAGGAGCTCGCAGATAGACTATGGAGGCTGAGGCGGAGTATTGTGAACAGTTTAATTGCTTTTGCCTGAACCATTCTTGAACTCTCTTCTCTTCTCTCCTCCTCTCCTCTTCTCTCTTCTCTTCTTTTCTCTTCTCTTCTCTTCTCTCGTCTTCTCTTCTCTCCTCCTCTCCTCTTCTCTTGTCTTCTCTCTTCCTCTCCTCTTCTCTCTTGTCTTGTCTTCTCTCCTCCTTTCCTCTTCTTTCTTCTCTCTTGTCTTCTCTCCTCCTTTCCTCTTCTTTCTTCTCTCTTCCTCTCCCCTCCTTTCCTCTTCTTTCTTCTTGTCTTGTCTTCTCTCCTCCTCTCCTCTCCTCTTCTCTCTCTCTTTTTATTTTTGCTGGTCCCAACATCAACATTTTGGTTTATTGAGCTTGGTCGGGTTCTTCCAAGGAGAGCTGCCAGCACAGGAAGACGTTTCGGAGTCTCATTCCAGGAGGAGGGGCCGGGAGATGTTCAGCCACAAGAAAGCAGATCCATTGGTCAAGTGGTGCTCCACTGGGGGGAAGTTTTGTACTCTTGTTACTCTGTCCGGATCCCACTAATCCTGGAGAACCCTCGATGGCCTGGGCTCCTCCACCGATCGGTGGTGTTTGTAGCCCTGCAAGGCTGTCTCAGAGGGCCAGCAGGCAGAGGCCAGTCCCAGAGAGCCCTCTGGGGCACCGAGTCAGCTAAGGTAAAAGCGGCCACATTGAAACGCTGACAGCGAGTTGGGAGAAGGGCTCTGATGAATTCTCTTTAGGTGCCAGCTTTGGGCCTCTGGCTGTCTCCAGCAAATGGGCATCCATCAAACAGGACGGGCCACTGAGGCTCCTTGAAGGAATCGAGGCTTTGGAAGGGCAGCCTCCTTCCACACACGATGAGGAATCCAGACACCGTCCAGCCAGAAGCTGGAGACCTTGGAGGCCGGGGAATGGGCACAGGCCTCTTCCCGTCTGTGAAAGAAAGCACCTGGGAAGGCCTCGGAGCTCCCAGTCATGGCTGCCGGGCCCGGATCCGCTCAGCGCCCGCGGCCGGGAATGAGGCTCCCGTCTTCAGCCCCAGTCAAGGGGTTGCTCCCCTCCTACTGTCATTGTTTCGAGGGGGAGGTCCATTGGGAGGGTCACTGGGAAATGACAGCCACAGAAGAAAAGAACCCGCCAGCCAGAATCCAGGAGCAAGACCAGAAGACAGCTCGAGCGGGCGCCGGAGAGCCAGGGCGGCGAGAGGGCAGCCGAGGACCCGAGGAGGAGACGGGGCTGCAGTGAGGGGCCTTCTTCTGCCCCACGGCCTCGGGCCAGGCTCGGAGACTCGGGCCGCACCCCCTCCTCCGCCTTGCCGCCCTCCGAGTCCAGCCCCCCGGCACGCACACATTTTCCACCTCTTGCCCTGAACGCGGGCACCCCGGGCTCTCGGCCCCTCCCAGGGCCCCGCCGCCCCCATCGCTTTCCAAACAAAACCAGCCTTCCTGGGCACGGCTCCCTGGGCACGGCTCCCTGGGCACGGCTCCCCGGGGCAGTCAGGCGGGAGGCACCAGCGAGGCATTGGGTCAAGTGAGGGGACCCAAAGGGGCAAAAGCCGGTGTCCTGCTCGAGGGGTTCTTGGTCTAAAGCCGGCTCTGGCCAGGCCGGCTGGGAACTGATCCACAGAGGGAAGGAGCTGCAGTGAAAAGGGAGGGCATGCTGGGGGTGGGCCCTGCCAGGGAAAAGGCCTGAGGCTGGAGCTGGGCATCTGGGGGAGGGGCAGCCACAGCCGGAAGGTCTTCTCCCTCCCCGGGGCTTGTCTTGTCCCGCTTTCCTCTTCGTAGGCTCTGTGCCCGGCACTGGCTCACTCCATTGGGCTTTTTCTTGGCTGAGCTGTCCCAGCGCTTGGCCATTTCCTTCTCCAGCTCATTTCACAGATGAGGAAACTGAGGCCCACAGAGTGAGTGACCTGTCCAGGGTCACCTGGCTAGGAAGTGTCTGAGGCCAGATTTGAACTCAGGAACCCGAGTCCGTCTGCCTGGGCCGCCCGGCCCTCTCTCCACTGCCCGCCGGCCACTTTGGGCCTCGCCCCTCCTCCCCGCGCCCCGGCCCGGGAGGGGCTGCCTTACCCAGAAAAACGAGGTTCTTGAAGTTCTCCAGCATGACGTCCCAGTAGAGCTCCCTCTGCGCCGGGCTCAGGAAGCCCCACTCCTCGCCGCTGAAGTCCACCGCCACGTCCCGGAAGGTCACCGAGGCCTGCAACAGCAGCCCCGCGTCAGCCCTCCCCGGCCTCGCCCGGGCCTCCGCTCCGGGCGGAGCGCCTCCTCCCCTTTCCGCGGCCCAACTCACCCGGGCTGCGGCCCCTTCCGGGGGGCGAAGAAGATTCAGGGTCATCAGCTCTGCAGGGATGGAGAAGCGCGTGTCAGCGGGCCGCCCCCGGCACCGCGGCTGCCCCCCAACCCACTGCCCAGCCCCTCCCGCCCCTCCGGGCATCCCCTCGGGGTTCTCTCCCTCCTCAGCTCCGGGCCAAGTCCTCCTCCTCCAGGAAGCCTTCTGGGGCGCCTGGGGGCTCCCTCGGGGCTCCCGCAGCAGCGGGGCTTACCGCCTAACACCTGCCGGGCGATGAGGCGGGCACTGAACGCAGGGGGGTCCAGGCGGAGGCCCCGAGGCCTCGTGGGCCCGGGGCCCGCTGCCCTCAGGGGGCATCTCTTCGCCGTGGAGACTCCGCTGCCCAGGAACGGGCGGCAGGACATGGGGCAGGCCTCCTCCTCCCCCACAGGCGTTAGAGCCACGAGCGGAGGTGGACACGGGAGGGCACGGGACATAGTCACGTGGCTGCCGGTGGGGACATCGTGACCAGCCTGCCCCGCCTCCCATCACGCAGGCGCCCCCACCCCCAGCTCCCACCAGTGGCTGCGCCTGTCTGTGGGTGAACAGATGGGGAAACTGAGGCAGGACTCCCCGCCGGGCGGGCTCACACACATACGGGGGCGTGCAGGGATCCGCGTCGGAGCGACCCGCCTGTAACATCCTCTTCCATTCCGTGCTGAGCTCCGAGGCAGAGAAGCCGGGAGGGCTTTACCCGACGTCCAATTTGAACCCAGGACCTCCGGTCTCCAGCCCAGCCTTTCTCCCGCAGCGCCCCCCGGAGCACACCCGCAGCCTCCCCCAGGCCCAGCCGGGCAGAGGCCTCCAGGGTGCCCCGCATCTGCGCGGGCCGGGAGAGTGGAATCGGCGCGGGGGGAGGCCGCGGTGCCGGGAGCGGACCGCAGAGCGCATGTCGGGGGCCACCCGAGGTCTCCGGGTCTCTCGGGGCGATCTCTCCTCCTCCCGCCCCCTTCCCCGGGTGCCGGACCGTGGAGGAGGACCGCTGCCCCGGGGTGGGCTGGTATTGGCTCTCGGGGGTGCCCCCTGCGGGCCTCCTGGGGGCGGAGTTAATGGCGTAGCCCCGCCTTCTTGGCCCCGCCCCTGCCTCCGCTGGGAAACCGGGAAACCGAGTCGGGCCGAGCCCTGGCTTCGGCTCTGCTTTGGAGGGACTGCTGGGAGGCTCCGAGACGGGAGGTCCTGGGTTCCAGTGTGGCCTCGGACACTTCCTAGCCGTGTGACCCTGGGCAAGTCCCTTACCCTGCTGCCCAGCCCTCGCTTCCGTCCCTTTTAGAATTCTCCCTAAGAGGGACGGGAACAGCGAGGGAAGAGCTGTCCCTGGAGGCTCCGGGAAGGGGCCGAGGCCCAGCCCGCCCCCTCCGGCTTCACGGACGAGCCAAGCAGCCTCCCTGGCCTCAGCGCCTCCTCTGTCAGACGACCGCCGGCCCCGGGGCCTTTTGGGTAGGACTCGCACTCGGACCAATGGCTCAGGGACGGCCAAGCGTGTGGTCTCATCCGGGGGACCCGGAGCCGCCGGCTGCTCCGGGCATTCGGGACCCGCGCCTGCGCTGGCGGCCCAGCAACTTCAGCCGCGTCCACCTCGGCCGGCCGCCTTACCAGTACCCGGCGGGGGAGCGTGGGGGAGGAGGAGCCCTGGGTGAGGGCTGGCGCCTGCACCTCGGACAGCTCCCAAGCTCTGGAGGGACAAGAGACCCCACAAGACAGAGACAGAGAAGGGGGGCAGCCGGGTGGCCCCGCGGAGACAGAGTCCAGGCGGGAAGCTTCCCACCCGGAGTTCCAGTCCGGCCTCAGCCGGGGAACCCGCTTGCCTCAGTTTCCTCATCTGGAAAGGAAGCTGGAGAAGGAAATGGCACATCAATGTGGTGTCTGTGCCAGGAAAACCCCCAGTGGGGCACGAAGGGCCAGACACAGCTGCCGCGACCAGAGGCAAGTCAGGTAAGCCCACTGTGCCTCAGTTTCCACATCTGTAAAATGAGGATAACAACAGCACTTCCGACATGGGGCTGTTCTAAGGATCAAAAGAGGTGATATTTGTAAAGTGTTTTATAAACCTGAAAGTCCTGCGTCAAACTAAGTGTGTGTGTCTGTGTGTCGCAGAAAAGGAAGAATCGTCCAGGGAGAGCCGCCCTTCCAGGGCCTTTAGCCCCTCTGTGCCTGCTGGAGCTCAGGCTGGAGTCAGGGAGGCCTGAGTTCTCCCCCTGCAGGACCCTGGACAAGTCACTTTAGCCTGCTTGCCTCAGTTTCCTCCCCTGTCCAATGGGCTGCAGAAGGACACAGCAAAGCTGCCCAGCCTCTCTGCCCAGAAAGCCCCAAAGTGGGGGAAGAGTCAGACAGGCCTGAACAGCCTGAGCCCAGCAGCCCAGCAGCCCTGCAGCACGACACCCTCAGACTGTCCTCTGTCCATCCGGGCTCAGAGGCTGCTGCTGCCTTCTGTGGCCTCCTCAAGGGCAGGAGGGGAGTTCCTGGGCCTCCTCCAGGCCTCTGAAGGGTCTTTGGGCCTCCTGGGCTGGGGGTGCTGCTGAAGGAGACCCTCCTGAGCTGGCCCAGAGGCCTCAGGCTTTAGGCCCAGAGTCCCACCCAGAGGAAGCAGCTCTGTTTGCCCCCAGATCCACTCTGGACCCCCTTCCACAGCCCCCAGGCTCAGGCTCGGATTCTCTGGATGTCACAATGGGGGAAACTGAGGTAAAGGCTGGGGAAGGCCCTTGGCCAGGCTCCCCCAGCTGGGCAGGGTCTGAGGCCAGTTTTGAGCCCAGATCTTGGGGGTTCCAGGCCCAGGAGGGCAGCCCCCGAGTCACTTGATTCCTCCGACTGGGGATGGGGTTGGCCCCTCCTTTGGGGAGCCCCTGGGGTGCCCCAAAAGTAGAAGCAACAGCAAGATGTTCAGAGAGATCCCTGGAGGAGGGAACTGTGGGAGGGGGGCCTGGGCCTGGGCCTGGACTGTTAGCTGCTGCCTCAGTTTCCTCCTCTGTCAGACAGGGGGATCCTAGCATCCCCTCCTTAGGTCCTGGGGGAGGATGGATCCATTCACTGTTCAGTCCATCAAGAGACACTTATTAGGCACCTGCTGTGTGCCAGGCTCTAGCCTGAGGCAGCCTTCAGTGTAAAGAAGGAGCAGCAGGGCTGGAGGGGAAATGGGGGAGGGGAGAAGGCTGCAACCCCCCAGGCTGGGGAACATTTCCTGTATGACCCCTCCCCCACCAGGGGGCTAAACCCAGGACCCAGGCAACGGGACTTCATTTCCCAGAATGCCTCTGTCATAACATCACACTAGTCTTGGTCCTCCCTTTGGAGGACTCCATTTCCCAGAATGCCGGGAAGTGGCAGCCTCAAGGCATGCTGGGAATGTCCGAATGTCCTGTGGGCAGCCTCAGCTCCTGGAAGGCTCACATTTGTGCTTCTTGGACCTTTGCTGGATGAGAGGGGACGGGAAGGAGTCACTGCGCAGGCGCGGCACCGGTTCTCTGCTCTAGCCCCTCAAACTTTCTGCTCTGAACTCCTGGGGAGCGGGAAGACCCGGGTGTACCCGTTCCTGGTTAGTGTGGCTGTAGCTTGTGCGCATGTGCGACAAGAGGGGCAGGTCAGGGACTGTGTGTTGGGGTGTAAAAGTGTGTGGTGTGGGGGAAGGGGAGACTGTGAATGTGTGTCAGAAGGGGGAATCTCAGCACCACTTCCCCGCGCCTTGGGGAACAGAGATCCCTTGAGGGATCAGTCAGTCAGCAGGTCTAGTAAACACTTATTAGGCACCTGCTGTGTGCCAGGCTCTGGCCTGAGGCAGCTTCCAGTCTAAAGAAGAAGAATCAGGGTAGAGCTGGAGGGGCATTGGGGGTGGGGCAGAGAAGTCCCACCCCGCTCTGGGGGAGTATTTGTGTATAGCCCTTCCCCCACCAGAGCTCTAAACTCAGGTACCTAGGCAGGAGGACTCCATTTCCCAGAATGCCTGTGTCATGACTTCTTAGCAGGAAGTCCCTTTCTCCTGTGGAAGACTCCATTTCCCAGAATGCCTGGATCCTGATGTCTCCCTAGTTTTGTCTCCTCTCCTTGTGGCAGCCCCAAAGCATGCTGGGAATCTCGTGTAGGCAGTCTCAGCTCCTGAAAGGTGGACAGTTGTGGTTCTCCAACCATTTCTAGGTGAGAGGGGGAGGGGAGGGAGTCAATGCGCAGGCGCGGCCCTGGCTCCCTGCTTTATCCGCTGAGACTTTTTGCTCCCTAACTTTTGGGCATCGGGAAGACCGGGTAGACCAGTTCCGGGTTACTCAGCTTGGGAATTGGTGGGGGCATGTGCGCCCAGAGAGGCGGGGCCGGGCCCCAGAGTAAAGGGTCGTGGTAGGGGGAGGGGCTGTCTCAGTGTGTCTCCCTGTCTGTCCAACACCTTTAAGGGCCCTAGAAAAAAAAGGAACCAACGCGGAAGTGGCTGGGGCAGCTCTGTCCAGACCAGGAGCCAGGGCGGGGCTTTGCTCTCCTCCAGTGGAGGGAATGGCCCCTCCCACAACCAAAGCCAGGAGGCAGCTGGGGGAGGGGCTGCTCCCAGCCCTTCCCTAGGGTGATGTCCAGGTCAGAACAGGCCAAGGGGAGAAGCTGCCAACTTGAGCTCAGAGGATGCAGGAGGAGGGCAGGTCTGCCCGGGCCCAGCTGCCATGGAAGGAGCTCTAATCTTGGGCACTGAAGAAATGCCAACACGCTCACCCCCACCCCCATCTGATGGCTCTCTCCCCCTCCAGCGCCCCGCCCCCCAATTACCCAATAACCTCTCCTTCTAAGAGTCTCCCTCATTCCAGCCAGTGCAGTGCAGCTTCCTGAGTGGAATGAAGCCAAAGATGGTGCCAGAGAGTGTGTGTGTGGGGTTCTTCCTGGCCAGTCCAAGCCCCTTTCCAAGCCTGAGGCTCCCTGTTCCCCCATGTTGGGGAGAGACTCCCCTGAGGCCAAGGGAAGGACCTGGGAGCCCCTCTGAGCCCTCTCCCTCTCCCCTCCCCCACAGGAGCACAAGCAGGAAGGCCCCCCACCTCGGGGCTCCACCCCGTGAAGGACCCCCGTGTGGCCCCAGCAGAGACCCCAGAGCCAGAGGGAATGACCCCCCGGACCCCGAGGCCCCCCTCCCAGGTGAGTGCAGCCCATCCCCAGCCCTGGCCAAGCTCCCCCAGGCTGGAATCCTGTAGTACTCAGCCCTGAGTCTTTGCCAGGCCTCCAGGGGTGCCATCACTGCTTGTCCTCAGGGAGAGCTCCAGGGTCAGCTCTGGCTGCCTCCCATCCCCCGTGTTCTGGGGTTTTTCCAGGACCATCTTTCTGAGGGGAAGATCCCAGTGTTAGTTGTGGTAAATGGGAGCTGGAGACAACGCCGGCCTTCTAGCAAAGATCCCCCAGAGAGGTGGGGCAGGTGTTTCCTGGGTGTCTGACAGATCATTAGCAAAGTCACTAACAGTCTGGAGGGTACAGAGGACATTAAGACACACACAGTGGGGTTTGGTCACGAGGGTTGGAACCTTTGATCCTGAGTCCTCAGCCAATTGTGAGGTTCAGAGAAGAGAATGGACTCAATCCTGCCGAGCTCTCAGACTGCTGAGGTTGGAGGAGCCTCTCTTGGCCACAGTCCTGGGGAGCTTCTAGTTGGCATAAATCTTCACAGGCTCAGAGGGCACTTGGACAGGCTGAGCTTGTTTCCTGGATCTCCTCAGGCCAGCCATTCACTCGCCATTCCCATGGATCCCCTCTGCAGGGCCTTCACCTTCCCCAGATGAGGACACAGACCTCGAGCTTTGATTCCTCCCACAGAAGAGTTTCATGTCATGACTTGTTTCAATATTCTGATAGCCCAGACTCCATCCCTTCCAGGCCTCTGGCCCGTATTCTAATGTTATATTTGGTATCAGCTACACAGTTCATGTAGTACCTGAGTCTCACTCTTTCTGGAAAGTGGAATTAGGGTGACTTACCTAAAGGGTCCCACGTGATCACATGGTTCATGAACAGGCAAAGAACAACTCCCCCTGGTGATCGTACTGTTGTCAGTCTTGCTGATGGGGGTCTATAAGGGCCAGAAATGTTAGAGTAAAAAATAAAAGGGTTAGACTACATATACAAGAGTGTGATCGCCAGCAATTATTACTGTATTCCAAATAACTTTTTATGGTAGTTTATTTATAGAAGGAGAAAGAGTGAAAGTAAGAAAATCAGAGAGAATAGATATTTATTACAGCCAGGTCTGAAACAGACAGGGCTTAAGAGACCCCAGTAAAAGGGTCCCAGAGGTAAATTGAATTGGGACTTTGTGTCACTGTTTGGACAGGTTGCTAGGGTTGGGGGGTGCTATTGGTATCACAGGTAGGAGAAAAGGGGTTTTGGTCCCAGAGTCTGTCAAAAAGTAGGTCCTTCTGGATAACATCACTGAACATGATGATCTTGAGCAACTTTATCTCCATTCTTTTAGGTGAGAGGGACTCATTAGAGGACTATTTCTTTACCTTAGACTTAAAAACTTAATGTTAAAAAACTGAAGATGTGGGTGCAGCTAGGTGGCTCAGTGGATTGAGAGCCAAGCCTAGAGATGGGAGGTTCTGGGTTCAAATCTGGTCTCAGACACTTCCTAGCTGTGAGACCCTGGCAAGTCACTTAACCCCCAGTGTTTAGCCCTTACCTCTCTTCTGCCTTAGAACCAATGCACACTATTGATTCTATTTTTATTTATTTTTTTCACTTTGAAAAATTTCATTTAATTAATTGATTTAGAATATTTTTCTATGGATACATGATTCATGTTCTTTCCATCCCCTCCCCTCCCAGACAATGAGTAATTCCACTGGGTTTTACATATGTCATTGATCAAGACCTATTTCCATATCATTGATATTTACACTAGGGTGATCACTTAGAGTCTATATCCTCCATCATGTCCCCATCGACCCATGTGATCAAGCAGTTGTTTTTCTTCTGTGTTTCTGCTCCCACAGTTCCTTCTCTGAATGTGGATAGCATTCTTTTTCCTAAGTCCCTCAGCATTGTTCTGGATCATTGCATTGCTGCTAGTAGAGAAGTCCATTACATTCTATTGTACCACAATGTATCCATCTCTGTGTACAATGTTCTCCTGGTTCTGCTCCTTTCATTCTGCACCACTTCCTGGAAGTCATTCTAGTTCACATGGAATTCCTCTAGTTCATCATTCCTTTTAGCACAATAGTATTCCATCACCATCAGATACCACAATTTGTTCAGCCATTCCCCAATCAAAGTACATCCCCTCATTTTCTAATTTTTTTGCCACCACAAATAGCACAGCTATAAATATTTTTGTACATGTCTTTTTCCTTATGATCTCTTTGAGGTATAAACCCAGCAGTGGTGTGACTGGGTCAAAGGGCAGACAGTCTTTTATAGCTCTTTGGGCAGAATTCCAAATTGTCATCCAGAATGGTTGGATCAATTCACAACTCCACCAACAATGCATTAATGTCGCTTTCTCTAATTAGAAGAGATTTAGAGCACTTTTTCATGTGCTTATTGATAGTTTTGATTTCTTTATCTGAAAATTTCCTATTCATGTCCCTTGACCATTTATCAATTGAGGAATGTGTAATAAGTGGCTATTTTGGAGAGGGGGGGAGATGGCAGTGAGTGGTAAATCTGTGGATGGATGTCACTCAACTCCTCTCTCAGTGGCCACTATTACTTAGCAAACTAAGAGGATTCTCCAAAAACAGTAGCAAGTCGGAGGCAGGAGCCAGCCTCAAGGGACAGAGGGAAGGCTATTCTAAGGGATCAGGTAGGTAGAAGTACACATAACATTTCTCCATATAGGAATACAAATAATTTGATCTTATTGAAGCCCTTAAAGAAGCAAATTTGAGTAAGAATTTTCTTTCTTTCCCCTCTCTTATTTACCTTTTAATGTTTCTCTTGATTTTTGTGGTTGGATATCAAACTTTCCATTTACTTCTGGTCTCTTCTTTGCAAATACTTGGAAATCTATCTTGTTGAATGCTCATACTTTACCCTCAAAGTATATAGTCAGTTTTGATGGGTAGGTGATCCTTGGTTATAGACCCACATCTCTTGCCCTTCAGAATATCATGTTCCATGCCTTTGGTCTTTTATCGTGGAGGCTGCTAGATCCTGTGTAATCCTGATTGTTGTTCCTTGATATTTGAATTGTCTCTTTCTGGCTTCTTGTAATATTTTTTCTTTAATTTGCAAACTCTTGAATTTGGCAATTATATTCCTGGGGGTTGACTTTTGAGTGTTTAGAGTAGAGGGTGATCTATGGATCCTTTTAATGTCTGTTTTGCCCTCTTGTTGAAGAACATCAGGGCAGTTTTCTTGGATAATTTCTTGTAGTATGGTGTCCAAATTTCTATTAATTTCTGCTTTTTCAGGAAGACCAATGATTCTCAAATTGTCTCTTCTAGACCTGTTTTCTTGATCTGTCATTTTTCTCAGTGAGATATTTCATGTTTCCTTTTGATTTTTCATTCTTCAGACTTTGCTTTATTAGCTCTTGCTGTCTTGCAAGATTATTGGCTTCTACTTGCTCAATTCTGGTCTTTAGAGACTGGTTTTTCTTTTCGATTTGGTCTATCCTGTTTTTCATTGTTTCCTGCTCTTTAATTTGGGTCTCCAATTAGCTTATCATTTCGTTTGATTTTGGGGCATCTTTCTCCAATTGGGAGTTTCTGTCTTTTAATCTGTTAATTTCCTTTTGAGCTATTTCCCACCTCTCTCACCAAATCTCTTCCATCTTACTCATGATCTCAGATTTGAACTCTTCAAGAGCTTGTGACCAATTTTTATTTTTTGGGAAGGTTTGAATGTGTTTCCTTGTTTGTCCTCCTCTGCTGTCTGCTCTGTTGTCTGGATTTTTTCTGTGTAAAAGTTGTTGAGTGTTA
The DNA here is from genome assembly GCF_016433145.1 of Gracilinanus agilis. Taxonomy (NCBI): domain Eukaryota; kingdom Metazoa; phylum Chordata; class Mammalia; order Didelphimorphia; family Didelphidae; genus Gracilinanus; species Gracilinanus agilis. Next base: position 3,319,044 of record NC_058132.1, read on the forward strand.
ATGCTTTCCTCTTGTTTTTTCTCTTGGTTAGTTCTTGGGCATTGCTTGCCATTATTATATTGGTTTTTCCTTCTCAGTCTGAAGTCTGTGTGAGGTGGGCAGCCTCTCTGTTTGTCGAGCTGTGGAGCAGTTTTTGCCTAAGTCATATCCCAGTGCCACCCCTCTCAGCTTTATCCTCATGCCTAAGGTCTGCGCTCTTTAGGCACCTGGGGTCTCAAGTCTAGCTGTTCTCAGTGTCAAGCCTCCTGTTGATCCTCTTGCTTGGTCCTCTGCCCAGCTCTTTTATGAGTCTAATCACGCTGCTTCCACAGTCTGTCACCCCTCCATTCTAGGTCCTCGCCCAAGGACCATGCTCAAGGTCTGTTCTCAAAGTCCGCGTTCTTTAGCCTCTTGGGATCTTAAGTTTTGCTGCTCTCAGGAGCAAGCCCCTGAAGATCCCAGTTAGTTGCCAAGAACTTAGTGACTTTTGGTGAATGCCCCATGCTTGCTCTAAATCATGTGGCCTGGCTCTGGGACTGTAGGTGGGGTGGGGGTTGGGGGGTGGGGAGATTGATCAGCTCATGTTTTGGTGAGAGCTATTTCATCTTTATAGTGTGGAAATGCCCAAATCCCACATACCTTTAATGCTTCACCCTATTGTGGGGTCCCTTCCTTCATCTGGATTTGGTTTTTGTGTCCTTTTGAGGTATCATGTATCGTTCATTTAGGAGAGTTAAGAGCCGTGCTTCTACTCTGCAGCCATCTTAACCTGGAAGTCCAGGATGTGGAAGGTAGAAACCCTGGCCTGAGTGGCACAGGCCCCCAGTAAACACAAGCCTCCCCATTATCTGCTACCACACAGCTCAATTGATGGTCTCAGTCACGTAACTGCACATAGCCCCCCTTCCGCTCTTTGCCCTTGAGATGAATTCACTTAAATCCTCCTGTCTGAGTGCTAATTATTTTATTATATCTGATTATTCTTAGGAATTCTAGATCCCTTCTGATAGGAAAGCAAGCTAAAATATAGAGACAAAACATCAAGCATACAGGAGCTCTCCTGGCTTCCTGTGTAATATACAAAAGCTTGGGCAGGAAACCTCCATTTGTTTCCTCTACCCCTTTAATACAACATTCTTTATAATAAATATACATAAAACCTTGTCAATCATACAGAAGGGTACTAGGCATCTAAAGTCAATTCTAAAGACTCCTTATAAAATTTAAATTTAAATTCTTAAGTCATTAAAATCTCCAAGGTTGTATAAGTAATATGTGACCTCTAGTTGAGATGACAAATCCAGTACACATAAAGCTTATGGGCTTTTAACAACTTAAAAAATGTTTAAGATGTTCATAAATGGTACAGATAACAGAATTAGATTGATACAAGTAAACTTAAGAAACAGATTACAAGCAATGCAGTCAAAAACTCTTTTTACCAATTCTAATGGATTTATTCACTATTTTGGAGTTACAATAAAATCATAAACAGAATTAATCCAGCAGCCAAAACCTCATTAGCTTAAAATGATTCAGTGCAACAGAAAGATCAACTTAACAGCAAAATTAAATCACATAACAACAATGAGCAAAATACAGTAAGATACAGAGACTTTTTTTTTTAAATCCCATGCTGTCTGAGGTTTTTAAAATCCACCTCTGGTCCAATTCAAGTTCCTTCTAACTGAGCTCTGTACTGAGCACAGTGTGGATGACTCCATAAGGGTTATATAGTTCAAAGTCTTGGGCAGGCCAGTGGGTGGTGGGGTGAATCCCTCCCTTGAGTATCAGGCAAGATAATTGCAAGGAATAGTTTGAAATAGGCCATGTGGCCCACCCTTGTTATTCTACTTCCTGTTTGAAAAGCTAGGGCCCACATGGAAGCCAACTGGGATAGGGGCTAGAGAAAGCCATAGGTTGGAGATCCCATGTGGAGGGCTTGTGGGGGATAAAGGGAGGTTAGAGAACCTTTCTTCAGGTTAAAAGTCATTAATGTCTATGAGGAAACACCCCTGGGAAAGTCCCAGGTGTGTGCAATGAGAGAGAAAGGGTTTTTCTTTGTATACTTCCCAAATCTTAAGCAGAGGCAGCAGCAGTCTCTGGGATCTTCATCGACAGGCAGGGCAGCTGGGGTGGGAGAGCAGGAGTCTCTGGAGTCAGTGGTAAGAGGCATCAGTATCAGCAGGCAGGGCATTGGCATTTGGGTGGAGCATCAGGCATCCCATAGGATCGGAGTCAGGATAAGCACTGGGTGGTAGGAAAAAGCTAGGGACCCAGGGAGGGTCTGGCGGGCAGGGCCGGCAATCGTTGAAACCAAATTCATGGAGAATGTATGAACTAGCAGCCAGGAACAGGATGTTGGAAAAATGGCATTCCCCTTTTAAAAAAATGCTCAAAAGAACTGAGCAAAGTGGCCAAAAATAGCACAAGAGCAGGTCTGAGGCTCCGGGGAGACTCTGGAGGTGTCTCAGAGTCGTGTGGCTTGGTATGCTATCTGAAAAATTGAGAAATATGTCCCTTCGTGGTTGCCATAACTGTTAAGAATAATATTGATATAGATGGATATATTCAAAAGTATTAATAGTTTGTTTAAAGGCATATTGGTAATTAAGAAGGCCACACACCTGCTAAGATCTAATTCAAATTGCCCGCCATTACCTTCTGCCCACATGGCTGCCTCATATGAAAAAGAGAGCGTCCCAGAGTTTTGCTTTGCAACATAAAGCTTTGCTTCCTGTTGGCTCACATCACCAGGTAAGAAGGAAGCCCATTGAATCATGGAAAATGTAGTTTTCAAGTCCCTTAAACATCCACAGGAAGTTTATTTCATATATCTAAATATTAAAGCTTAATGAACCCCAAATTTCTAATATCACAGTTTCTAGTACAATGTTAAGTAATAGAGGCGATAATGGGCATCCTTGTTTCACTCCTGATCTTATGGGAATACTTCTGATTCATCCCCATTGTAGATGATGCTTGCTGATGGTTTCAGATATATACTGTTTATTATTTTTAGGAAAGGCCCTTCTATTCCTATACTTTCTAGTGTTTTCAGTAGGAATGGATGTTGTATTTTGTCAAAGGCTTTTTCTGTATCTATTGATGTAATCATGTGATTTTTGTTGGTTTGCTTCACACTATTGATTCAAAAATTGAAGGTAAGGGTTTTTAAAAAAACCCAAACAAACTGAAGACGGGCTCTGTCCTTTGGCATGTAGAAGAAATTGAATAAGATAATGGAATTGTGGAGCTTTAGCCCATGTGAGAGGGCATTTCAAAGAATTCTGCCCAGGATTTTATTCCTGGCTTAATTACTTTAAGTAAAGTATTTGACCAAAACAGAGAAGGGGGAGGGAGGGTAAGGGGGGGATCTCTCAGGGTGACCAGCCTTGTAGGTGACTGCCCAAGTGGAATATCAAACCCTAGGGTGGTTTAGATGCATGCAAGGAGTCTAGGCTGAAGAGGGCTCATTCTGGTGGCAGTGGCATTCCAGATAATAAAGGGCAGAACTTGGGGTGGAGAAGCAGGCAGGGTCCTTAGGTCCTGGCCTTGTGTACCATTGGAGGACAGCTGTGATCTTGGAACTTCTGAGGTAGGGCAAGAGGACTACTAGGAACCACCCAGATTAGAGGAATTCCAAAGAAGAAGTTGTCTTCTTTCCTTGGAATTGAGGTCTCTGCATTCTTCCCTTTGACCCCAGATTTCTCTGCTTTCCTTTGGGGCTTAAATCTTTCTGCCTTCTGGTTCTAGCTATATCTGAATAAAGAGCTTTTGCTGCCCCTGTTTCTGGTGGCTATCATTTCCACTGAATTTCATTTTTTCTCTCTGAACTCTGAATGCCTTTCAGATATGTCAGGAACAGACCAGGCTCCAGGAGCTCTTCTGTGCTCCTGATCCTGTTATGGGAAAGTAAGGTTTGTTGTGTTAGAAGGAATGCTGATTTTGGCCCAAAGACCCATTCCTCTCCAGACATTAAGATGTCTATTGAAGGATGTTACATATAATGTAGTCATGGGGATGGAAAAAGCCATTGCAGGGGGTGGAATAGCCCCCAGATTGGTGTAGAGGACAGTGGAATGGCCCCTGTAGGGTTTCAGATTTCAAGATTGTATTGAGGGTCTGAGGAATTGTCTTCCCCAGCTTGGAAACTCTCAGCCTTTCCTCAGACTATTCCTCCCTTGGATGTTCCAAGGTCATTTGAGGCTAAAAAATAGGAAGTAGGTCAGGAAGGGATGAAATGGAAGAGTTTCCAACACCAAATATACCTTGTGTTTTCCATGGAGCAGATTGAAAAAGTAGGAGAGCCCTGTCAAGAGGCATGTTATTGTCAGATCTGGCTGCTACATTGTCAGTTATTCTTCAATCAGCCTCTTAACTTCTTCTCTTGATCCTTGGTCCCCAGGTTTCCATAGTTACAGGGCTAGGCTTAGATCCTTTGTTTTTCATAAATAAATTATTTTTGAAAATTAATGTTGAATTGTGATATTTTTGTGGAATAAATTTCCCTTTAGCCTAGCTAAGGTTAAAGCTATAGATTTCCTATCCCCTTCATCACAAATTATGAAGCTAAGGGGAAACCTCCCTTTTATTGTTCAGCTGAAAAGAGTAAGGGCAGACCTGGAAAGCCATGGTGAACTTTGACATATTCTGAGAGTGTGCTGGGCCAGCCACAAGGCTGGGGAAAATTTGGACTGACACCTTCCTTGTATGGACAAGGACCTGCTTCTCCTGTGATGAAGTAATGAGGGAGGAGTTGAAGTCTCCTAAATCCTCTTCCTCAGTGGTTATTTAAGAATCTGAGATGTCAGGGGATGTCCAGGGGAGGAACTGAGTGGTGAGCTAACTAGGGAGATACATAGATATATGTGAGAGAGAGATAAAGACAAAAGACCTGTGCTAGAGGAGAGAACTAATGTTTTTCTTTCTTTTAGAGAGAGTCAACTGACTACATTAAATGACCAATTAATAAATTATTTAAAATAAGGAAATTCTGCCTCTTCAGATTTCTATTCATTATGCTATCAGTCTCTTTCCTTTGAATTAGCCCAATCCCCAATCCCAATTAATAAAATGTTAAATTTTAAAAAGTGAATACCTTTTCCTTTCCTCATCATACTTACTCTTCGTTCTGTGTAACTAATATAAAATGACTGAATATATTCCAGTACAAATTATATCCATCATAAAGTAAAGACTAGATGTTTTGGCTGTGGCACAACCTAGCCTGTGGTTCCACAAATTCTCAGTATAACGGAAGACTCTGCTTCTTAGTTAGAGTCAACCTCTGATCACATATAACTCTGTGAAATCCTCTTTATGCTTTCATCTGGAGAAGAGTATTTCAGCCTTTTAGAAAATGAAATAGAGAATTCCTTTTCCTTTTTTTCTCCTCATTAATTACTAGTTATATTTTCCCCCTAGAATACACAATACATTCTACCTTCTCAGAAACTTTTCAAAAACATATTTTTACCTGATCAATTCTGACACTTGGGATGAGGAGGAATTTCAGATCACCTTTTTTCTTTCTACTTCCCAGAATCTCTCACATCACTCAGAGAGCACTTCCTATCTCCCTGATTCCATAGGGAAAAGCTTTTCAGAGTAAGACACTTCTCCAGGTTTCACTCTTCCAACATCATTCTCACTTCAGACACAATATGTCTTTGTCAGTATTTCACTGTGCTCTCAATGACTGGTCTCCAGTGCTGGCTCTGACATTCTGGTAAATTCTTTGTGTGCTTCTGTTTCCTCCAGTCACAGAATGAGGGTTGTCCTATATGAATTCTGAAAGTTCAGTTCTAAATCTCATGATTTTTGCTGGTTTAGGGGTCAATAACATTCCAGGATGTGGCCATGGACTTCACCCAGGAAGAGTGGGTCCTGTTGGACCATTCTCAGAAAGAGTTGTACCTGGAGGTCATGCTGGAGAATGTGCAGAATCTACTCTCTGTGGGTAAGGACCATTTCCTCTGTTAACTCTGAATCTGAATCTGCCATTAAGGGAACGTCTTCATTCCAAGCCAAAGGTATAGGATTTTGAGCCTTTGTCAATGATTAAAAAAGCAAAAGTGCTGATCTCTACCCTGAGTTCTCCTCCTGGTGCTTTTCACTAAAGAAAGAAAAAAAAGTTAAATTAATAAGAATCCAAGTCATTCTCCAATTGACAAATAGTCAAAGGTTCTGAATAAGCAGTTTTTACATGAAAAAATCAAAGCTCTAACTAATCATATAAAAGTTTTAAATTCCTCTCAATTAAAGAAGTAAATTAAAATTGGCTAATATGACAGTAAAAGAAAATGACAAAGGTTGGAGGGTATGTAGCAAATTTGGGACACTTAATGCATAGCTGGTGGAGTTGCGAACTAATCTATGGATTCTAGAGGGTAATTTGGAATGACTCCCAAAGGGCTATAAAATAATGTATCCCTTTTGATCCAGTAATACTACTACTAGGTCTGTACCCCAAAGAGACCAGAAAAAAAGGGGAAGGACCTACTTGTAGGAAAATATTTGTAACTGCTCTTTTGGTGGTAGCAAGGAATTTGAAATTGAAGGGATATTAGTTGATGAATTTGTGGCATATGATGGCAATGGAATACTATTGTGCTGTAAGAAAAGATGAATGGGATGGTTTCAGAAAGAGTGGGAAAGACCTACATGAACTGATGCAGAATGAATTAAACAGAACCAGGAAAACATTGTGCACAGTAACAGTAATATTATGGAATGATCAACTGTGATAGACTTGGCTATACTGAAGAAATAAGTGTTAGACTGAAGATATACAATACAGTAATCCAGTAGAATTCTGAGGGACTTATGACAAAGAATGCCTCCAGAGAAAGAACTGTTGTATTTGGAATGCAAGTGAAAGCATACAATTTTTCTGTTGTTTGGGTTTTTAGAGTTTTTTTTTTTAACTTGTGGTTTCATATAATTCACTTATGAAAATAAATTTTTTTAATTTTTTAATTTTTTAATTATTTTTAAACATTTATTAATATTTATTTTTTAGAAAAGTTAACATGGTTACATGATTTATGTTCTTACTTTCCCCTTCACCCCCCGACCTACCCCCTCCCATAGCCAATATGCATTTCTACTGGTTTTAACATGTGTCACTGATCAAGACCTATTTCCAAGTTGTTGATACTTGCATTGGTGTGGTTGTTTTGAGTCTACACCTCCAATCATGTCCACATCAACCCATGTGTTCAAGTAGTTGCTTTTCTTCTGTTTCCTCTCCTGCAGTTCTTCCTCTGAATGTGGGTAGCGTTCTTTACCATAAGTCCCTCAGAATTGTCCTGGGTCATTTGCATTGTTGCCAGTACAGAAGTCCATTACATTCTATTTTATCACAGTGTATTGGTCTCTGTGTACAATGTTCTTCTGGCTCTGCTCCTTTCGCTCTGCATCAATTCCTGGAGGTCTTTCCAGTTCACATGGAATTCCTCCAGTTTATTATTCCTTTGAGCACAATAGTATTCCATCACCAGCATATACCACAATTTGTTCAGCCATTCCCCAATTGAAGGGCATACCCTCATGAAAATAAAATTTTAAAAGGAGTATAAAAGTGTAGCTTATAGCCCCTAATTCTCTAGTCTAGTGAGCTTATCCTGATTCCTCCTTCATTCTTTACTCAAATTGCAGGCCACATGATAGGAATGGAAAGTAGGGGAATAAGTATTTCAAAACACCAGCTCTATGTCCTCTCCTGGGTAAAGTAGTTTATTGATTTAACAACATTACTATGAATTTGATGCTCATATTGTCCTTAATTCATAGTTGAAGCAACTGAAGCAAACATAACTTGCCAGGAGCACCCATCAGTCATTTCTCTGAAGCTAGATTAAATTTGTTTTTCTCACTCAAATTTCTGATCTCTTACCCCTTAACTATCAGCTGCCTTTAAGTTCTAGATAATGGACGTTTTGGAATGTGCTTACCTTTCTATTACAAGATGTATATAAAGATAGAATTTTCTGATTTCAAATGGGTTTCATGATCTCTACCTTCCTACAAATGTCCCAACAGTGAATACAATAGAAACCATTCTGTAGGCCTTACTTTCATGCCCCCTGTCAGTTAAGAAGACCATATTTTTAATTTTTCTCTCCTAATCCCTTCCATCTTTCTTATGCCCAAGGCTTCTAGTTCATAGAGAAAATTTTATCCCTTGTTTTCAGCAAGGGGTAGCACCATGGCTACTAGAGCAAAAAGACCCAAGAAGCTCCTGTCCAGGTGAGTGAAGTGAAATCAGGTGCATAACGGTTGTTATCCCAAAAGACCTTTATCTGTTATAGTGAAGGGAGTTTTAGACTTGAGTGCTGGCAGACCAATGCTGAATCATGCTATTCCTTTCCTGAGAGATGGATATTGGACTTAGTATAGAGTATGAGACATAATATATGGTAGATCATGAAATAAGATTAACATTTAGTATGTCTGCACTAAATGGCATATCTTTGCATCTGTAAAGAAGAAAACTTATATTCCACTTTCAGAATTACTGCATAAGAGTCAAAATCAGTGAAGTTCTTTCTCAGCTTAGCATATAAAATTTACCAAGAATAACCATGTGGTAGTACATCCAAAGTGATGAGAACAGAATATCTGGAAGGTTACCTGAGATTCACAAAATTATGAGAATAATGGATGTGACTACGTTTTAGGAAAGATAGGGCAAAGGAGAGACACTATTCAATATTGTGGACAAAGCATGCTCAGGCACATGGTTTGAGTTGTAATCTAGCTGCCAAGAAGTTGGTCAGGCTCTTCTTCCATTCTTTACTCATGATATGAGTTGCAAAGTATGATCAGAATCTTGGGTCTGCAAATGTTGCATGTCCATTGTGAGCTTTTCATTGTTATTGTATGTAAAAGTATTTGTAAAGTCATCCATCTTGCAGATATGTCCAAATAGTGTATCCAAAGATTGGTTCTGCTTGATTAAATCTGAAAGCTCCTTTTGGCCTGGGGAAAAAGAATAAAAATCAGTTTACTTTCTGCCATCAGAGGAAGGAACTTATATTGCTCCATCTGTGTGTGTATACTCTTTCCTTCAGTGTTTATGTCATTTTTTTTCTTCAGAGGCAGAGACTAATTTTGAAGTGAAGGAGATGTCTACAAAGCTGAGCCTTTTTGTGGAAGGATCTGGCTTCCAGAGATGCATGAATGAGGGTCCCTATCACTTCATTTTGAGAGAAATCTGTTACTCTGATATCCAGGTAAATAAAAATCCAAAGAGTCACTGTGAATTTGATGAGACTACAGAGAAATTCAGCCAATATCTAGTCCTAAATCAGTATACAAAATTGACCTCAGGAAATGACTGTTGTCAGGATAGTGAATATAGCAAATGCTTTCCTGAAGGAGAACTTCTTCAGTCGCATGAGAAACCTCTGGAAATGCCCATGAATCAAGGTAACCTAGGGGAAATGGGCTTGGGCTGGAGTTTAGACCTCATTAGACATCCAAAAAGTAAATGTGTAAAGATGGTTTCTGTGAATAAGAAAGGTGGGAGACCTTCCAGTCAGAACTCTGAGCTTGCTGCACATGAAAGAATCCACACTGTAGACAAACCTTATGAATGTATACACTGTGGAAAGGCTTTCACTCGGAGGGGCCATCTTGCTGCACATCAGAGGATTCACACTGGAGAGAAACCTTATGAATGTAAACAATGTGAAAAGACTTTCACAGATAGAGGCAATCTTGCCAGACATCAGAGAATCCACACTGGAGAGAAACCTTATGAATGTAAATACTGCGGAAAGGCTTTCACACGGAGGGGCCATCTTGCTTTACATCAGAGAATCCACAGTGGAGAGAAACTTTATGAATGTAAACAGTGTGCAAAGGCTTTTGCAGACTGGGGCTCTCTTGCTCTACATCAGAGAATCCATAAAGGAGAGAAACGTTTTGAATGTAAACAGTGTGGAAAGGCTTTCACATGGAGGGGCCATCTTGCTCTACATCAGAGAATCCATAAAGGAGAGAAACGTTATGAATGTAAAGAGTGTGGAAAGGCTTTCACACGGAGGGGTCATCTTGTTCTACATCAGAGAATCCATACTGGAGAGAAACCTTTTGAATGTAAAGAGTGTGGAAAGGCTTATGCAGAGAGGGGCTCTCTTGCTACACATCAGAGAATCCACACTGGAGAGAAACCTTATGAATGTAAACAGTGTGGAAAGGCTTTCACAGATAGAGGCAATCTTGCCAGACATCAGAGAATCCACACTGGAGAGAAACCTTATGAATGTAAAGAGTGTGGAAAGGCTTTCACACGGAAGGGCCATCTTGCTCTGCATCAGAGAATCCACAGTGGAGAAAAACCTTATGAATGTAAACATTGTGGAAAGGCTTTTGCAGACTGGGACTCTCTTGCTCTACATCAGAGAATCCATATTGGAGAGAAACGTTATGAATGTAAACACTGTGGAAAGGCTTTCACATGGAGGGGCCAGCTTACAGCACACCAGAGAATCCATACTGGAGAGAAACCTTATGAATGTAAAGAGTGTGGAAAGGCTTTCACACGGAGGGGCCATCTTGCTCTACATCAGAGAA
>NC_058132.1:3331688-3341748 GCF_016433145.1 Gracilinanus agilis
TTGCCAGACATCAGAGAATCCACACTGGAGAGAAACCTTATGAATGTAAAGAGTGTGGAAAGGCTTTCACACGGAAGGGCCATCTTGCTCTGCATCAGAGAATCCACAGTGGAGAAAAACCTTATGAATGTAAACATTGTGGAAAGGCTTTTGCAGACTGGGACTCTCTTGCTCTACATCAGAGAATCCATATTGGAGAGAAACGTTATGAATGTAAACACTGTGGAAAGGCTTTCACATGGAGGGGCCAGCTTACAGCACACCAGAGAATCCATACTGGAGAGAAACCTTATGAATGTAAAGAGTGTGGAAAGGCTTTCACACGGAGGGGCCATCTTGCTCTACATCAGAGAATCCACACTGGAGAGAAACCTTTTGAATGCAAACAGTGTGGAAAGGCTTATGCAGAGAGGGGCTCTCTTGCTGCACATCAGAGAATCCACACTGGAGAGAAACCTTATGAATGTAAAGAGTGTGGAAAGGCTTTCACACAGAGGGGCTCTGTTATTAGACATCAGAGAATCCACACTGGAGAGAAACCTTATGTATGTAAACAATGTGGAAAGGCTTTCACACGGAGGGGCTCTGTTGCTAGACATCAGAGAATCCACACTGGAGAGAAACCTTATGAATGTAAAGAGTGTGGAAAGGCTTTCACACGGAGGGGCCATCTTGCTCTACATCAGAGAATCCACAGTGGAGAAAAACCTTATAAATGTAAACATTGTGGAAAGGCTTTTGCAGACTGGGGTTCTCTTGCTCTACATCAGAGAATCCATATTGGAGAGAAACATTATGAATGTAAACACTGTGGAAAGGCTTTCACTTGGAGGGGCTCCATTGGTAGACATCAGAGAATCCACAGTGGAGAAAAACCTTATGAATGTAAACAGTGTGGAAAGGCTTTCACTCAGAGGGGCTCTCTTGCTGCACATTAGAGAATCCACACTGTAGAGAAACCTTATGAATGTAAACAGTGTGGAAAGACTCACACAGAGGAACAATCTTGCTGCACATCAGAGAATCCATACTGGAGAGAAACCTTTTTGTGTGGAGTGAAAAATTAGTGTCTTATTCTCAAGGTAATAATTATTAATGTCTAAGTAAAGCTGGTTCCCTCCCCCACCTCCCAAACCCCATCAAGCTACCTTCAAGGCAAGATTATCTTACCCACATCCTCCTCCCTGTAGGACAAAATCTTTATAGCCTGACAGTGTTTTGGCTGTTTTTAGACCCCAAAGTACCCCATGATCAAATCTTAAGTAACCTTTTTTCTTAGAGTTCTTCCCATTGTATCAAAGATTTCCCCCAGGTAGTCAAGTCCAGTGGCTGAAATTATACTGGACTGCCCATTATAAAACCTCAGTCCCTCCATTTTTTCTTTGTATCTGTCTCCACCTTCCTGATAATTTCTTTAAAATGTAAATTTGCTTGAATGTACTCACTGTAAAACTATTTAACTTAATATTCCTGTCTTTTATTTTTGGAATTCAACCACTGTAAAATGTTATAATCCCTTCACAGAGGCTTGATTGTATCAGCATTCTCCTATAAATAAGGAATTTTTCTGTGTATTTTTGGAATATTTGTCTTAGGTCAATGGCTTAAGATAGTGCTCCACATTTTATCTTTCTGTCAATAAAGCATTGCATCTTAAGTGATGGTTTTCCCAGTATCTTTTTCATAGTTTTTTTTAAATTTTTTTATAAACCCTAATATCTTTATATGTATCCTTCTATATTAATTTTATTTTTTACAGGGCTAGGCAATGGGGGTTAAGTGACTTGCCCAGGGTCACACAGCTAGGAAGTGTCTGAGGCCAGATTTGAACCTAGGACCTCCTGTTTCTAGGCCTGGCTCTCAATCCACTGAGCCATCCAGCTGCCCCCTTTTTAATAGTTTTTAAAGAGGGTATACTTCGAAGTTTTCAAGGTCCCCTCATTTTCTACTCCACACATTATCGATGTAAACAGTATAGAAAGGGTTTTACATGGAAGGTCTCTCTTGCTGCACATCAGAGAATCCACACTGAAGATAAGCCTAATTAAACACTGTGGAAAGTTTTTCACAGAGAGGAGTAATCTTGCTAAACATCAGAGCATCTACATTGGAGAGAACTTTTATGGATTTATCAATTCGAATAGGCTTTCACATAAAGCTCCATAGTTGTTTTATGTCAGAAAATCTTCACTGGAGAGAAACCTTATGAATTGGGTGTGAGAAGGGAATTTCCTCCCTTTGTTTTGATGTAATCAATCAGGGACTTGGAATTCCCCTTCCTTTGTTTTGATGTAATGAATCTGGAGATCCTTTACTGCCAGAAGCCATCAAAGGCCATGATGTTTTGCACAGCGTATCACCAGTTCTAAAAAACCTGCAAAGGAAGTGTCAGAAGGATGGATATTTTCACTCAATTTCCCCTATGTGCTTCTTTTCTCACTAGCATTCCCTTTTACTGAAACTATTGAAATCAGTATCCTTATTCATTGCCAGGGAGACACAGAAAAATAATACAGTTTAATGGCAAGAACAACTGCAGTCACAGACCACTCACTATCCCAAAATAAACCCCTAAATAACCCCCCCACAATAGAGAAACTTTCCCTAGAATCATCCCCGCAATAAATCAGAAGTTAGTGAGTTAATACAAGTTTCTAAATTCCCCAGTAAGAAATGTACCTGGCCTGGATTTACTCCCAAACTCCCACTGATCAAAGAAACAGTGAGTTACAAGGAAAACAGCAGAATGACAAAGTAGCACAGAATCACCCTTCCAGAACTGCATTCTTATTAATCCTGTAGCAGAAAGAACAGCAAACTTACCTTTGAAGAATAGTGAAAAATGAAAGACTATAATTGAAACACTATTTGAACCAAACTGATACTATTGTATCTTCTTTGATATAATCAACTACCATAACTATGTCCTTGATTGATGATATTTTTGAATAGCATAGGGTAAGAATATGCTTGATTTAATTAGTTAAAATATAATTAATCATTATGCTTAGCTAGGAAATGATGTTCTTGTACCTTACGGATGGCTGAATATAATAAAGTTCTAACTAAGTCATTCCATAATGAATAATTTTTGACAAGCTTGCTTCTTTGTTTAATCACAGTAGGATAATTAGTGAATGCCAAACATATGATATAATAAAAGTTAATGTGTGATTTTTAATGTATGGGAAAATCAAAACCTGTATGAGATCATAAAGAAAAAAGGGTATAAAAATAAAAATCAGCAGATGGCACCAGAGAGAACAGCCTCTGAAATTTCACTTGCACTCTGGCTTGTTTTCATTTCTTTTTGCCACGCCATCCGACCTCCAGAGACCCCCCCCCCCCCCAGCCCAGCAAAGAGCAGGCTCTTCACACGCCACCATTGAGATTTGCAGGTATAGACAGGACCACAGAGAAAGGAAGTTGAAACCAATGAGATGGGAAACTGATCCCACAAGCACTGTCCCCCTGACACTATGATTGGTTCCTGAGATATGATGTGAGAGAGCTGGTGGGTGGAGTATAAAGGATAGATCAAAGCTCTGGTTTCTGTTATAAGGAAGAGAGGATGGTTTTCAGGGCAAAGTCATGTAGTTCAAGTAGATGTCTGTTTGGACAACAGGAGTTGTCTGAGCTTTGCACTGATATCACTGTTAGCTCCGGTGTTGGAAATGTTCCAGCCACCAAATAGAATGGAACCACATGTGTCTGTGACTATTAGAGACCAGATTTATGATCTTGTTGACACAGGTGCGAGTAAATCAGTGTAACAAACTGCTGAAGATTGTAGAGCTATTGGTACAATGGAAGTAGTAGGAGCTACAACAGTGATTCCCAAAGTGGGCACCACTGCCCCCTGGTGGGTGCTGCAGTGATCCAGGGAGGCAGTGATGGCCACAGGTGCATTTATCTTTCCTATTAATTCCCATTAAAATGTAAAAGAAATTAATTTCCAGGGGCTCTAAGTAATATTTTTTCTGGAAAGGGGGCGGTAGGCCAAAAAAGTTTGGAAACCACTCAGCTACAGGAAGACCACAAAGAGTAACTAAATTGCAACCAAAGATGGTTCTTTGGGACCATTATCTCTGGAGCATGCTTTTCTTTGTATACCAGATTGCCAGTGATTCTCTTAGGAAGAGATGTAAATTGAGGGCAATGATCCTTTGGACTCCAATGGAGAAATTCCATTACATCTTCCAGAAGAATCTTTGAAAGCCTTTCCATTGCTTTTCTTGGATTCAGTGAGTACAGAAGGGTAGTCAGTTCAGTTTTTCTAGTACCTGATGACATCCCTAAGGATCTCTGGTAAAGTCTACAAATCCCTACAAATGTGGGATTGTTAAAATTAGCTACTCCAGTCAGGGTGAGGACTAAGGGAGGACTAGTTCCTTGTGTGCCTCAATATCCCCTGACCAAAGAAGCAATTGAGGGAATAAGACCAATAATAGAATCCCTAATCCAACAAGGGATCATAATTCCTTGCTTCTCAGAATTTAATACTTCTATTCTTCCTATTAAAAAGTCAAAGCTAAATGAGAATGGCAGACCTGTTTCTTGTTTTATCCAAGATTTAAGGCCTGTCAATGACTTTGTGATCAAAACTCATCCTATTATACCAAGTCCAGCTGCTATAATTTCTTTTATTCTAAGCAAGGCAAGATATTTTATTGTGGTAGACTTATGTTCAGCTTTTTTCTCTATTCCCATTCATGAGGATTCCCAAAAGATCTTTGCTTTTGCATGGGAAAAGATACAGTGGACCTGGACTTGTTTGCCTCAAGGTTTCTCTGACTCGAGTCAATTTTCACAAATTTTAAACAGAAATTATAATATTATAATATTCAAGGAGAGCAAATTGGTGCATTTTGTGGACAATATTCTCCTTGCATCCCCAAATGCAAAAGTGTGTCTTAGAGATAGCAGAGTTCTTTTGTTGGAATTGTATAATCATGAGCATAAGATCCCCAAGCCAAAATTATAGTGGGTTTTGCCTAGAGTGCAATATCTAGGTTTTGTGTTATCAGAGGGTTCAAGGAGTATCACGCAGAAAAGAATAGCTGATATCCAAAAACTGACTGCTCCAAAAAATAAAAAGCAGCTCAGAGCTGTTCTTACAACAACTGGATTCTGTAGACAGTACCTGGTGAGATAACAAAATGTCTTACAGAGTTGACCAGGAACATAGAACCTAAACCTCTGAAACTTAAATCTAAATATCTGCAAGCTCTTGCAAAGGTTAAGGAAGCCATTTTATCTGCTCTGGCTTTGGGTATCCCAGACTATTCAAAATCATTCCAATTATTTGTTCATGAGACCAAGGGAATTGCTTCTGGGGTATTAACCCAGACTTTGGGACAGAGTTATCATCCTATTGGGTATTATAGTTGTCCTGGTGGGACAGTTGTCTTAGGGGGTTAGCTGCTACTGCTATGTTAGTCCAGAAGTAAGCTGATTTAGTTTTGGGATGTCTATTGACTGTATACTGTTCACATCAAATAGAAGCACTGATGAGAAAATTTTGTACTCAAGCTTATTCAGATCAAAGAATTTCTAAGTATGAAATTATTCTACTTGGTAGTGAGAACATCCATTTGAGAAGGTATAGTGTATTAAATCCTGCTGTGCTTCTTTGCAGCTGGCAAGCAGATAGAGACTTTAAAGAAAAATTTTCAGTGAAGATCAGGTGGTTGATGGACAAATATTTTTAAGAATTTGTAATATAACAGCATATTTTCATATAAGAATGCATTCAGCTGCCAGGGGCCATCAAACCCTTCCTGAATGACAAAGTCACAGGTGGGATCCTGGAACTGCACAGCAGATTCTAGGGAGGATGGAAACCCCTCACTCAGATACCCCTGTGTGACTTTTCTTTTACTAACACTCCTTATTGAAACTATTGTTATCAATATCCCTATTCAGCCCCAGGGAAATACAGAAGAATAGTAAAGACTGTTACTAGAGTTTTTACAGACCCCCTACAGACTCCTAGGAAATTCCCACCTTTACATGTATTAATATAGAAATTTCCCTAAAAATCACTTCATAACAAACCAGCAATTAGTGAGTTAATCCCCAACAAAACTGTACCTGGATTTTCCATTCCCATACATAGAAGTTTACATAATAAGAAATCAGAAACAATAAGCCTCCCCATTGATCCCTGATTTGGTATGTTACAATGGATGAAAAATGGAGAAGTAGCCTTCCATGCAAAGACCAGTACATCCCTGAATTGTTCTCCCCACCCAATAGCCAAGGAGACCAGCCAAACATACCCTTGAAAAATATTGAAAGTTACTGAAGAATGAAAAGTCGTTAGTAACAAAGTTAATGTAGGACAATCCATTATGTACAAGAAAAAAATGTATGTTGAATATGGAAATCCATGCCAACACATATGTAATCTTAAGAAAAAGGTATTAAAAAATAAAGCCAGCCCAAGACTGCAGAACAGTCTTTGGGATACATGATTGAAATGCTGACTGTAAACATTTATCTTATCACCCCTCGAGCCCCTGGACCAGCGGAGAGCAGGCTTTCCACATTACATATTACTGCTTTGGACTTTGGAGAAGAAGAGATTTCTTCAGACAAGATGGAGGATCTGAAGTTTTGGTAGGTATGTTGCATATAACAGGAACATAACATAACACAATACAACATAAACATACACATATAAACATAAATATAAACATGGTTAGGATACATTGATTCAAGTAGTGAATCAATGAAAACTATTTGTTACAGGATTTAGTTATATATGTGTGTCCATATAGATACATGGATACCGTTTAGATTTTAGGTAGGTTAGAATAGTAATAGCATAGGTAGATAGTTTTTAGGAGATTTCATTAAGGATGTTTTCAGGATGTCTGAGGATTTCATCAGGATGTCTTTTAGATTTCCTATTTGGATGGTATTAGATAGTATATAGGGATGTAGATGTAGTTAGGTCAGATTAGAGTTTAGGATTGATAAGGTAGGGTAGTAAATTCCATTACAACATACATATTATACATTCCCCATATATGTAAAAAGATGTGAATAGTGTGTATCATAGGATTGACAAAATTGTATTATAGTGTATGTATACATGTATATAAATATACGTATGTGTATAACTTGTATGTAAATGTGTGTATGTATGTATATATAGCCTACATGTATATGTTGTACATATGTATATTGCATATGTATATATGTAAAATAATTATATATGTAGTTAATATTTGATACTGGTTAAGTTCTTTAGATAGGATAGTCAATTGCATACTTCTATGTGATAGTTTGAATTTTGTGTAATAATCTTAGTTTTGAACATATTTTGCATAAGTAATTTTGATGGATTGGTTTGACTTTTTGTAAAAACGTATGCTATATTGTGTTTATTGTACTTTTAAAATTTTTTCTAAGTTTTCTATTTTATGCATTGCAATAGTTTTGATAGGATTCTTTTTTGTATTAGTTTATAAGAATAGTATTTTTTATGACTATTGATTTGCATGAAGTTTTGTGTTTATATTTCTATTTTGATGTTTTCTTGCTTATTTGATTTTGCATATGTTTGCTTTGTATTTTGAACTTTGTAACTGTTCATTGTATATTTTTTCCCCTTTCCTTTCCTTTGTTTGAATCCCTAGAATAAGGTAGTGTTAGATAAGATGAGTAAGTGTAGGCTGTTTATTATTTTGGGTAAGAATTTTAGTTTAGGTGGGATATAAGTTTATTGGTGCAGAAATGCTTAGACATTGTTTTTCAACACTATTTTGGCTTTGTGAAAAGTGGGGGCTCTTATGAGGAAGAGAGGATGTTCTGCAGGGGGACAGATGCAGAGGAAATGGATTCTGGAATGTTGGATAAGGAGGGTTAGACTGGTACCAAGGGGGTTGGCTATTCTCTTTCTGGATGTCCTAGGGAGAGTGGTTGACTGTCCTTAGGCTGGCTTATCCTATCCTGCCTGCTGTCCTGTTGTTACCTGGCTGCTGTATTTCCCATGGAGAACCTTGTGAATCCTGAACCATCTGTCTGTACTAGTTGTAAGACTAGGTCTAGGTCCTTTTTGGATCTGGGACCTTTCCCTGGGCCCTGCCAAGCTTGTTACAGACCAGTACCTTAATATCAACTAAGGGGGGTTTTAGTGCAGCTTAGCAAGAGCAGGACTGGGGATTTTCTAGGAAGTTAGGAGAGGATTAGTGTAGACCAAAAACTCTGAGAAGACTCTCCTTGAGGAGACATTAGATCCTTGGATTTTAGTTAGAGGGAATTAGTATTAGGTTATCCCAATTCATTTTAACCTTTCCTTTTTTCATTAAACTATCATTATGTTTACTGAGTGGTCTGTGTGTGATCTCAGTCCAGGCTTTGCCTGGACAGAGTTTCTGTTGGCCTTTTCAACCCACAATTAACATCCTGATACTGGCCCCATTCAATCCATCCTATCACATCCCCAAAACCATCCTAATATAGTTTGGCCACATACTTTAACTGTAGTGGACTTGTATTCAGCATTTTTTCTCAATACCAATTCACGAAAATTCCAGGAATATATCTGCTTTACCTGGAAGGCGGGACAGTGGACCTGATGTCTATTGCCACAAGGGTATGTGAACAGCCCTACCCTGTTCTCAGAAATTTTGAGCCAAGATACAGATAATATTTAATTTAAGAATACCCGCTTAATTCAATATGTGGATGATTTGCTCTTGGCCTCACCAATGCCACAGCATGCTAAGAATATAACAAATATCTTCTATTAGAACTACATAAAAGAGGACATAAGGTCTCAAAGGCAATGGTTCAGTAATGTCTCCCCAAAATGGAATATTTTAGGTTCATTTTAACTGTTGGTGCCTGTTCTATTTCTCCTAAGCTTATTGAAGATATTAAAAAATTGAGCATTCCCACCACTAAGAAACAGTTGAGAGCAATTTGAGGATTAACAGATTTTTTTTTGTAGAAAATGGATCCCTTGCAATGGGGAAATTAATAAACCACTTATAGCACTAACAAAAGATTCAGTCTCTGAACCTGCTTAGATTAGACCTGGAATACCTGTCAGATCTGTCAAATTTAAAACAGGCTATCTTGTTTTCCCCTGCTCTTGGCATCCCAGATTATAAGAAGCCATTTACTTTTTATGTACATGAACAGAGAGGGGTGGCTCCAGGTGTTTTTTTTTTTAACCCTTGTACTTCGGTGTATTGTCTCATAGGTGGAAGATTGGTAAGGGTGGGCAATGGGGGTCAAGTGACTTGCCCAAGGTCACACAGCTGGGAAGTGGCTGAGGCCGGGTTTGAACCTAGGACCTCCTGTCTCTAGGCCTGACTTTCACTCCACTGAGCTACCCAGCTGCCCCGGCTCCAGGTGTTTTAACCCAAACTTTGGGACTGGTTCAGCTCCTGATTGCTTATTATTTGGCCAAGCTGGACTCAGTAGCTTCATGAGTACCACCATGTCTTAGAGGCGTAGTTGCCACAGTAACTAAATTTAGTATTGGGATGCCCATTAATAATAATGGCCCCACATGAAGTTGAAAGTGTTACTATGACATAGAACACAGGCATTTTCTGACCAAAGACTTGCAAAATACGCAGTAACCTTGTTAGGCAATGAAAATATCACTTTAAAATGCTGTACACTCTTTTTTTTTTTTACATTTATTAATATTCATTTTTAACATGGTTACATGATTCATGCTCCTCCTTTCCCCTTCAACCCCCCCCCCACCCATGCGCATTTCCACTAGTTTTGTCATGTGTCCTTGATCGAGACCAATTTCCAAATTGTTGGTAGTTGCATTGGTGTGGTAGTTTCGAGTCCACATCCCCAATCATGTCCACCCCAACCCATGCGTTCAAGCAGTTGTTTTTCTTATATGTTTCCTCTCCTGCAGTCCTTCCTCTGAATGTGGGTAGCATCTTTACCATAAATCCCTCAGAATTGTCCTGGGTCATTGTATTGCTGCTGGTTCAGAGGTCCATTACATTCGATTTTACCACAGAATGTCAGTCTCTGTGTATAGAGTTCTTCTGGCTCTGCTCCTTTCGCTCTGCAT
>NC_058132.1:3344745-3364337 GCF_016433145.1 Gracilinanus agilis
ATTGGTGCTCCTTGATATTTGAATTGTCTCTTTCTGGCTTCTTGTAAGATTTTTTCTTTTGCTTGAAAGCTTTTGAATTTGGCAATAATATTTCTAACCGATTTCTTCTCTGGGTCGAATATGGTGGGTGTTCTATGAATCCTTTCGATGTCTATATTGCCCTCTTGTTGTAGGACTTCAGGGCAATTTTGCTGAATAATTTCTTTTAGTACGGAGTCCAGGTTTCTATTAATTTCTGGGTTTTCTGGAAGACCAATTATTCTCAAATTGTCTCTTCTAGACCGGTTTTCTTGGTCTGTCACTCTCTCATTGAGATATTTCATATTTCCTTCTATTTTTTCAGTCTTTTGACTTTGTTTTATTTGTTCTTGTTGTCTTGAGAGATCATTGGTTCTAATTGCTCGATTCTAGCCTTTAGGGACTGGTTATCGGCTATAATCTTTTGGTATTCCTTTTCAATCTTGTCATTTCTGGTGTTCAATTTGCTTATCAGTTCATTTGATTTCTGAGCCTCACTTTCCAATTGCAAGATTCTACCTTTTAAACTGTTATTTTCTTGCCAGATCTCTTCCATTTTCCTCAGAATCTCAGTTTTGAACTCTTCCATAGCTTGTGAGGAGTTTTCCTTATTTGAGGAGGGTCCGGATGCTTGTTTGTTCTCCTCCTCTGTTTGCTCGGTTGTCTGGATTTTCTCTGTGTAAAAGCTGTCGAGTGTTAAAGACTTCTTCTTTTTGTTATTATTCTTTCTCTTCTGAACTTCCTGATGCTGATTAGCCATCATTAGCCCCGCAGCTTCTCAGCTTTATCCTCGCGCTCAGTGTCTGTTCGCGATCTATTGGCTCCTGAGGTCTGAATTCTGTTTTTTTCCAAGGTCAAGCCCCCTGGTGGGCCCTCTTGCTTGATCCTCTGCAGGAGGTTCCTTTACAAGTCTCAGGGCGCTGCTTCCACAGTCGTATACCCGTCTGCACTGGTTCCCCACTTAGGCTTTAGTTCCTGGTTGTGTCTGCCTCCGCCCACGCCTCTCCTCAGCCGGCTCTCTGCGCCCAGCGTCCTGCTCCCGCGCGCTCAGATTTCGCGTGCTTTTTTTGACTTAATGGGGTCCTAAGTCTAGCTGCTCTCAGGAACAGGTCCCGGAGCTGCTGATGACTCGATGGGTGCCCCAAACTTGCCCTATTTCTTTTTAGCTGGGTTCGGAGCTATAGATGAGTGTGGAGGGGGTGGGGGTGGGGCGGTTGCTCAGCCCGCGATTGAGTGAGAGCCCTTTATAGCCTGGAAATGTCTCGATTCCACGTACCTTCCACGCTGTGCCCTGTTGTGGGGTTCCTCCGTTCGTCTGGACTTGTTTTTATGTCCCCTTGAGGAGTTTTGTATGTTTCGGTCAGGAGAGGTTAAGAGCTGCTTCTTACTCTGCCGCCATCTTAACCCGGAACCCCTGCTGTACACTCTTAATCCTGCCACCTTGCTTCCTGATCTACCAGTTTCAGGAGAACCATTATACAGTTGTGAATCTTCCATGGCTGAAAAGCCTTGAGATAATCTCCTGGACACTCCTTTAGACAACTCAGATCTGGTTTTATTCACTGGTGGTTCTTCTTTTATTAGGGATGGCATACGTTACACTGGAGCTGCAGTAGTCACAGAATTTGCCACTATGTGATCAGCTTCACTGCCTCAAATATAAGTGCTCAAGGTGCAGAACGTATAGCCTTAAAACATGCCTGTGTAATTGCCAAAGACAAAAAGGCAACAATTTATATGGATTCCAGGTAAGCATTTGGAATTTCTCATGCAGGGGGGAATGTTATGGCTTCAGAGAGGATTTTTAACATCAGCTGGAAAATCTATAGCAAATGCAGAAATTTTTTCTTCTTTTTTTAAATTTTTTAAAAAATTAATTAAGAAAAATTTTCCATGGTTACAAGATTCATGTTCTTTTTCTCCCTTCCTCCCACCCCCTCTCCATAGCCAACATGCAATTTCACTGGGTTTTACATGTGTCATTCATCAAGACCTATTTCCATATTATTGATATTTGCACTAGGGTGATTGTTTAAAGCAGTAATTCCCAAAGTGGGTGCCACTGCTCCCTGGTGGGTGCTGCAGCGATCTAGGGGGGCAGTTATGGCCACAGGTGCATTTATCTTTCCAATTAATTGCTATTAAAATGTAAAAAAATAATTTCCAGGGGAACTAAGTAATAGTTTTTCTGGAAAAGGCCAAAAAATTTTGGGAACCACTAGTTTAAAGTCTACATCCCCAATCATATCCCCATTGACCCATGTGATCAAGCAGTTGTTTTTCTTCTGTGTTTCTACTCCCACAGTTCTTTCTCTGGATATGAATAGTGTTCTTTCTCATAAGTCCCTCAGAAATGTCTTGGATCATTGCATTGCTCAAATGGAGAAATTATTAATGAAGTTCTTTCTGCTCTCCAGCTACCCAAAGCCCTAGCCATAGTTCATTGTTCTGCACATACAGGTGGCACTAACCCTGTCTTTAGGGGGAATGACCTGGCAGATTCCACTGTAAAATTTGTTGCCTTAGAAGGACTTGAATTAATTTTAGCTTTAACAACAAATAACAAATCAGATTTATAATTTTTCTATAATGAAAAGGAAGTGGGAAAATGGAAGCAAAAATTTAAAGCAAAACAGATAAATCAAGTATGGGTGTCATCTGAAGGAAAACTCCTGCTCCCTAGTTGTTATCACCAAACATGCCAATCTGTGCATAAAAAGAGTCACTTTGGCATCCAGTGCATTGTAGACTCTTAAAAGAGTATGGACAGCCCCTGGTATAACTACTACAGCCTCTAAAGTGTGTACAACCTACCCTACCTGCTATAATTAATAAGTGGGTCAACTAGCAGGAAGATAGTGCTGATTGTAAGGATGGAGTGTTTGGACCCAGGCTAGTCTTGAAACTTGTTTATTAATGTAACAAGGATCCAACCCAGGCAACTGAGTATCTAGAGAAACCTCACTGCTTGCCACCAGGCTCCTTTAAGATATCTGGTAACCGGCCCCTCCCTGCTGAGGAAGCAGCTCCCTATTGATTAATGGCAGGCTGGCAGGAAGTGGATGTTGAACTTCCTGCCCCTCAGCAATGGAGTTTTTTCCAACCTAAACTGCTCAGAATCCCTTCCTGTTGCCTGTTCTCCTTGGCCTGTGATGGTAGCCAAATAATCACAGAATTCTCTGGTTAAAGCTAAGGGGTTTATTGATAACCAATTAAGGGAACAAAGCAGTGGTATGAGGGTCAGGAAATACTGAGATCTGATGGTGAAAGATTGTCTGACTTAAGTTGGTAGAGATCCTGTTGGGATGGTCTTTACTGACTCAGGGCAGGCAGCCCTGGGTCAGAGTGATGCGGTCACTGGTTGATAAATAAAGTTGTTCTTAGACTAAATCTTGCCAGTGGTGATAAATATATTGAGTTGCTCTAGAAGATTAGGTCTTAAAACCCTACACTACTCTAAGGCCTAGCTACCCCTGTTCTCACTCCCACCACCCAGGGCCCAAGGTGGGGTAAGGGGTAAGTGAGTAGTCAGGGAGAAGTCAGGGGAAAAATAGAACCCAGCCCTGACTCTCCAGGGCTTTTTATACCCTTGGTTCACTGGCAGTTGTGGCTCATGCCACCTTCAACATTCCATCCATGGCAACTGACAGGTTTGCCCTAAGCCAACATGGCAAGGTTAAAAATCCTATATTACAATATGTCCATTTGTCTTTTGGAAATTTGCACCTTGCAACATTTCCAGATCCCTATGTTACTAAACTACACTTAAAGAATTCTATACTTACTCTAAGACCAAACTAAACTATTCCCCTTAATCTCTTCAAGTATTCACAAAACAATAAACGGTTCTAACTCCTATTCTTAAGATATTTCTATTCTAAGCTAAGCTAAGACAGGTTATGGGAAGAGTAAAGGAAAGAAATGGGGATTAATTTTTACAAAAATTTGAACAGAAAGGTAAAAACAAGATTAAACACAAATCATCACAGAATAGTTTTGAACCATGACTTTAGCTAAAATATAAACCTAAGTAATAAACTCTGACTTTGAAATTTTCTATTTTCATAAACTAACAACAAAATGTAACAACTAAGGAAGTTTTCTCTAGCAACTTTCTAAAAACTAAATACAAACTTTCTAAGTTAGTATGTTATGATGTTAATACCCTTAGTACCTATGTTAGAAAGTGTTAGTAAGAATAAGTAAACTTAACATTAGCTAAATGCCCATTAGTTAAATTAAAGATTTAAACTATGTACAGTATTTTACAAAGAAAAATTCTGACCCTAATCTAACTTATCCAAAGCTAACTATTCTTTCCCTGTGTGTTAGTACAAGCTATCACTAAGGGTTAGTAAACAAGCATATACTTATATACATTCTTTAAATTTGAATGTCAGATGGTTTTGAGTAGAAGGTGTCTGAACCAAAGTAAGAGAAAACTCCAAGCTATGGCAGACAAAGCCTTCACTCTTTTGTGTGAACTACTATTTACATATATACTTGTGAAGTATTGAAAATGTTCTATGTGTTGACATTTTGACCTAACCATATGGTGAAGTGTCATATACTTACTCCTGTAGAAATCTTCTGCTAACACCATATGCTGTTTGAATGGAATTCTAAGGTGTTTTGTCTGCAGTGAGAATTCTGTGGGCATGTAAGATGTGCTCTTCAAACCTATGGTTCCAAAGCTGATCAAATGAACTCCTCTTCATAGCACTGTTGTAAGACACACCGGTTGTGTAGTCAGGTCAAAGTTGTCACTGTAGTCTGTGGGAAGCCAATAAGAGAATTGATAAAAATCTGAGACCCCTCTTTTGACACCTCTTATTAACCATACCTTTTCTTATTGGAAAAACATTATAGACTTATTGAAAAGCTTTGAGTTCTTAATCAGACCAGCAGCTACTGAGTTAACAATTTCTCTCCTTGATAATTAAAAAGCCTAAACCCTAAAAAATATTACTTAGATAAGCTGGAGCCGGACTTTATCTGATCAGATGCAGTCCTGTAAATCAAGGCAGAACGCAATTAGTAAACATCTCTATGAAACATATTTCTGCTCCCAGAATTAACCTCTACTAATTGGTGGTTGGAATTTGGCCCTTGCCCTTGTAACCATCTCTCTACTTTTTAGACTTTAATGGGTTGTGTATGATTTGTAAACCCTTCACAGCTGTGACTCTTTGTGTTCTTTGTTTGAAACCAGTATAAAATAAACTCCAAAGCCCATAGTGTTTAGAACAACATGGGCTAACCTCTAGACTGGTTGTTCTCATTTTCTTTTTCCTGTCTTAACAATCCAATGCCACAAAACACCACTAACGACCCCTACCATATGGAGCTGGCTCTCTATAATCCAGGAGAGATAATTTGAGAATTAATGGTATACCTGAAAGCCTGGAAAAATATAAAAGCCTTGACATCATATTACAAGAAATCATCCAAGAAAACTGCCCTGATATTCTGTAACAAGAGGGCAAAATAGACATAGAAAGAATCCATAGATTACCCTCTACATTAAATCCTCAAAAGACAACCCCCCAGGAATGTAATAGACAAATTCAAGAGCTTCCAGGCCAAGAAGAAAATATTGCCAGTAGCCAGAAGGAGACAATTCAGATATCAAGGGGCCCCAGTCAGGATTACACAGGATCTGGCAGCCTCCACACTATGGACCACAAGACTTAGAATATGATTTTCAGGAAGACAAGAGAATTGGATCTACAACTAAGAATCACCTACCCATCAAAGTTTGGGCATTAAATAAAATAGAAGATTTCCAAGCATTCCTAAGGAAAAGACCAGAACTAAATGGAAAATTTGATGTCCAAATACAAAATTCAAATCACTTCCATCTTTCTCATGATCTCAGATTTGAACTCTTTGAGAGCTTGTGACCAATTTTCATTTTGGGGGGAAGGTTTGGATGTGTTTACTTGTTTGTCCTCCTCTGCTGTCTGCTCTGTTGTCTGAATTCTTCTGTGTAAAAGTTATCAAGTGTTAATGCTCTCCTCTTATTCTTTCTCTGGGTTAGTTCTTGGGCATTGCCTGGCATTATTATGTTGGTTTTTCCTTCTCAGTCAGAAGTCTATATGAGGTGGTCAGGCTCTGTGTATAGAACTCTGGAGCAGTTCTTGCTTGAGGCTACTTTACAAGCCATAGCGCAGTGCCGCCCCTCTCAGCTATATCTTCACGCCCAAGGTCTACACTCTTTAGTGCTCCTGGGGTCTCAAGTCTAGCTGTTCTCAGGGTCAAGCCTATTGATGGTCCCAGTCAGTTGCCAGGACCCCAGATATGCCCCATTTTTGCTCCTCTGCCCAAGGCTCCTTTACAAGTCTCAATGCATGCAGCTTCCACTGTCTTTCACCCCACCTCTCTAGGTCCATGCCCAAGGTCTGTGCTCAAAGTCTGCATTCTTTATCCTCTTGAGGTCTTAAGTCTTTTTGCTCTCAGGAGCAAGCCTTTGGTGGTCCCAGATAGCTGCCAAGAACTTAGTGAATGCCCCATGCTTGCTCTAACACTTGTATCTGGCACTGGCACTGTAGGTGGGATGGGGGAGAGTTGATCAGCTTGCATTTTATTAGGAGCTATTTCACCCCCTTATAGTGAGGAAATGCCTAAATCCCATGTACCTTCAATGCTTCCCCCTATTGTGGGGTCCTTTCATTCATCTGGATTTGCTTTTTGTGTCCTTTTGAAGTATCATGTATGGGTCTGTTAGGAGAGTTAAGCGCCCTGCTTCTATTCTGCAGCCATCTTAACCCAGAAGTCCAAATACAAAATTCAAGAGAACCATAAAAAGGTAAACAAGTAAGATGGGAAAAAATTTAAGGGCTTCAGTAAGGTTAAATTGATTATATTTTTATATGGAAAATGATATCTATAACTCTTAAAATTGTCTTCATTATCATAGTAGATAGAAGAATTATTCATAGGTAGAGGTTGTGGTACTAAGTTGTTTAAGATGATACATTAAAAAAGGGAGGGAAGAGGATAGTACTAAGAGAAATTTGAAGGAAAAAGAAAAATAGGATAAATTTTACCACATAAAGAGGTGAGGGGGAAGAATAATATTATAAGAAGGGGAGGAAGAGAGGGGTAATAGGTAATACTTAAACCTTACTCTCAGTGGAATCAGTTCTAAGAAAGAAGAACAGACAGATCTATTGGGGTATAGAATTCTATGTTACCCTACAGGGAAGTTGAGAGGGCATAATGAAGGGGGTGAGTGGGATGGGGAGTAATAAAAGGGAGGGAAAGGTTACGGGGGCTATTAATAGTCCTTAAATAAAAATAAGAGGGGAATAAGAAGGGAGGGTGTGGGACGGAAATTAAATAAGGGTGGGGAAAAAGGGGACTGATTAAAAGCAAAACCCTGGTGTAGAAGGAAATAGTGAAAGAAGAAAGGGCAGGAAGAAAGGAGGAAATTAAACAGATGGGGAATACACAGGTGGTAATCATAACTCTGAATGTAATGGGATGAACTCACCCATAAAATTGAAACAGCAGAGTGGATTAAAAGCCAAAATCCTACCATATGTTGTATACAAGAAACACACATGAGGTAGGTAGACACACATTGGGTGAAGGTAAGAGACTAGAGCAAAATTTATTTTGCATCAACTGAGAAAAAGAAGGCAGGAGTCACAGTCATGGTATCTGACAAAGCCAAAGTAAAAATAGATCTGATTAAAAGATAGGGAAGGTAATTACATCCTCATAAAAAGCATAATGAAGAAATATCAGCACTCAACACATATACACCAAATGGTATAGCATCTAGATTTTTAAAGAAGAAACTACTGAAGCTTAAGGAGAAAATAGATAGTAAAACTACATTAGTGAGAGACCTCAACCTTCTTCTATCAGATCTAGATAAATCAAACCAAATAATAAATAAGAAAGAAGTAAGAGAGGTGAATGAAATATTAGAGATATATGGAGAAAATTCAATAAGGATTAAAAGGAATACACCTTATATTCACCAGCACATGGTACATTCACAAGGATTGAATATATAAAATTGAAATTAAAAATTGAATATACAAAATGTATAAAAACATTGCAAAGAAATGCAAAAAAGCAGAACTACTAATAAATACAATGTTTTCATATCATAATGCAACAAAATTATAAATAGCAAGGGTACATAGAGAGGCAAATAAAAAATTAATTGGAAATTAAATTATCTGATTCTCCAAAACTGGTTGGTTAAAGAACAAATCATAGAAACAATTAATGATTTCATTGAAGAGAATGACAATGAGGAAATAATATATCAAAATTTTTAGAATACTGCAAAAGCACTAGTCAGGGGAAAATTTATATCCCTGAGTGCCCATAATAACAAAAAAGAGAAAGAGGAGATTAATGAATTGGACATGCAACTAAAACTAGAAAAAGAACAAATTAAAACCCTCAGATTAAGACCAAATTGGAAATTCTAAAAATCAGAGAGAAATTAATACAATTGAAAGTAAAAGAACTATTGAACTAATATATAAAACTGGGAGCTAGTATTTTGAAAAAACAAATAAAATAGGTAAAGTATTAGTTGATCTAATTTTAAAAAGAAAGAAGAGAACCAAATTAATAGTATCACAAATGAAAAGGGTGATCTCACCTCTAATGAAGAGGAAATTTAGGTAATTAAGAACTCTTTTGCCCAATTATATGGCAATAAAGATGGCAATCTAGGTGAAACTGATGAATATTTACAGAAATATAAATTACCTAGATTAGAAGAAGAGAAAATAGTATACCTGAATAATCCCATATCAGAAAAAGGAATTGAACAAGCCATCAAAGAACTCCCTAAGAATAAATCCCTAGGTCCAGATGGATTCACAAGTGAATTCTATCAAACATTTAAAGAGCAACGAATCCCGATACTTTACAAACTATTAGACAAAATAGGCAAAGAAGGTGTCTTACCAAATTATTTTTATGATACAAATATGGTACTGATTCCCAAACCAGGAAGACAAAAAACAGAGAAGGAAAACTATAGACCAATCTCCTTAATGAACATAGATGCAAAAATATTAAATAAAATACTATCTAAAAAGCTATAAGAAGTTATCACAAGAATTTTTCACTATAGCCAGGTGGGATTTATAACAGGAATGCAAGGATGGTTTAGTATTAGGAAAACTATCTTCATAATTGATGATATCAACAACCAAACTAATAGAAATCACATGACTATCTCAATAAATGCGGAAAAAGCCTTTGACAAATACAGTACCCATTTCTACCAAAAACACTAGAAAGTATAGGAATAAAAGGGCCTTTCCCAAAAATAATAAACAACATATACTTAAAAACATTAGCAAATATCATCTGCAGTGGGGATAAGGTAGATGCCTTCCCAATAAGATCAGGAGTGAAGCAGGGGTGCTCATTATCATCTCTACTTTTTAATATTGTACTAGAAATGGTAGCAGTAGCAACTAGAGAAGAAAAAGAAATTGAAGGGATCAAAGTAGGCAATGAGGAGACTAAACTGTCACTCTTTGCAGATGACATGATGGTATACCCAGAGAATCCAAGAAAACCAACAAAAAGCTAGTAGAAATAATCAATAACTTTAGGAAAGTTGCAGGGTACAAAATAAACCCACATAAGTCATCAGCATTCCTATACATTTCCAACAAAACACAGCAGCAAGAATTAGAAAGAAAAACTCCATTTAAAGTCACTCCAGGAGAAGGGGACAAAAGAGCCACTATACAGTGCAAAGAAGCACAAGGTCAAGGAGACCAACCAATCACAATGGGATTGATGAGAAACTGCACAGTGCCCAGGAGCACAAAAAGGACCAAAGCAATCCAGGTAGGATTGATGAACTTCTACACCAATATGAAAGTACTTGAACTTGTTTGGGGTTTGAGGTTGTGACTGTTCTGACATATGTTAGAGGCCAGCCTTCCCTGAGCCACATTCTAGTCAAGTACTAAAGGTTGGCTATCATCCTGGCTCCCCCTATCCCTGAGAGTGAAGATAAATCAGATCAGGGAATGTACACTTCCCTTTCACACAAAAATCTACTTCTTTCTTCTCTCATAATGTGGCAATCTTTCTGTAGTCCTGGTTACTGAATTGGTAAGTGTGTAATTACATAAATCACTTTAATTGGGCCCTGATTCAAGGACCTGTTATAAGTTTATTTTTTCCTTTTCTTACATTTTTACACATAATTCTTTGATATTTTATATCTCATCCACAAGTTATTTTTCTCTTTTATTTGGATTTTTGATGTTTTTGGATTTCTTTTGCCAATTGATTAATACACCTATAACAAATAAAATTGATATAGAAGGATATATATAAAGATATTAGATACCAATATGTAATCCATATTGGTAATTATAGCCACGTGCCTGATAAGAGCTCGTTCAAATTGCTGCGCCATTACCTCTGCCCACTTGGCTTGTTCAGCAGGAAAGAGGAAAGTACCAATCAAGTCCTGAATCTTTATAACTCTGTCTATGTAATCACACTTCCTGTCCACCTCATTACCCAAGAGGTATCATGGGAAATGTATTTTAGAAAGAGCTCTAAATGTCCACAGGAAGTTTAGACCAGAGACATCAAGGTCTGTTCAAGGACTCTCAAATTTCCAATATCACATTCCCCCCCTTAAGAGCATGAGGGAGACTAGTCTCCCCAAAAGCTCTTGAAAACATAACTAACTTATAAATTACAGAAATTTGGGGAATAAAAGAAAAGAGGTCAAAAACAAGATCCAATGATTGCTAGGTGCATTGACAAAAAGCTAATTAGGGGCAGTCCTGTTGTGAGGAAGATAAGATTAGTTATTGATTAGTATTAAGATGTATCTAGCAGGAAGGGGCTGGAGCTGGGAATTCTAGGATGGAATGAGGGAGCAGGAAGAAGTGACTTGTGCTCTGGGAAGGACTCCATTGGGGGTTAACACAAACTGTGGTTAGCCCAGGGAGCACTCAGAGTAAAAGGACATCCTGTATCCTGATTTTCCCCTGGGATCCTGAGTGGTGGCATCTAGCAGAGAGAGAGAAGATCAACAGTCCTGTACCAGGAAGAGGAGAAAGTTTTGAGATCTGGTGGACAGTGTTTCAAGCAAACTCTTCCTACTTGGTACCTGAGACCACCTTGGCTCTTGGCATCCAGAGATTATCAGTGGATTGCAGTGAGAATCCCAAAGCCACAAAGCCCCTAGCTGAGCTGCTCAAGCCTGGCAGGTTCCAGGTCTGAGGCAGTCACCCAGAGACTCCACTGCTCCTTGGGCCCTGTCAGTTTAGATTACTAAGTTAGTATAGAAATATGTCTTCCCTTTCCCTGTGGGTTATGTCATTAGATTTAAGGTTTTAGAGTAGATATTCCTATCCCACCTTTTAGTTGTTCATAATTAAACCCAGTTATATCCTGTTACCTTGTCTGTTGAATTCAAAGCCTCTGGCCAGAGTGACAGTTGGCTAACTGTCCTTTGTCAGTTAGGAGCAGCTTGGCTGTTGAAGTCTTCATGTCCAGGTCTAGTCTCTCATAAATCCCAGTGTGTGTTCCCACAAACCACTTGGTTTATTTATAATATCCCTGGTGACCCCATTACCTTTACTTATATTTCTTACAGTCCCCTTTGGCATAAGAGTATTCATTCAAAACAAATGCATTTAACTCCCCATAGTTCAATCAACTGCACCCCAAAGTTCATTTTGAATCTTCATGAACCAGTGTAGGTTCTTCAGGCATCTTCATGGTGCCTTCTCCAAACAGGTTCGTTGTCTGGATTCTGGGGAGATGGCAAATATCTTATCCTGAAATTACTCTCAAAAGAATTTAAACTTTGCATTATAGATTATAAAATATACATTTCCTTCTGAGGAGAATTATACATTCCCCCCTGAAATTACTCTCAAGAGAGTTAAATTTTACATTATAGATTATGATACAGACATTCTGATTATAAAACTTACATACACCCTTGAGGAGAATTAATAACACATTCTCCCCTGAAGAAGGTACCCCCGGGTCAGCAAAGGATATATGGCTGAGTTATGGGGTTGTATGAAATCAATTGGCAAAAGAAATAAAATTTTAAAAATAAAAATAAAATCCAAATAAAAGAGAAAAAATTAACTTGTGAATGAAGTGTAAAATGTCAAAGTCTTATGCTCAAAATATGTAAGGAAAAATGAACTTATAACAGGTCCTTGAATCAAGGCCCATTTAAATTATTTAAGCAGTTTGCAATTACCCATTCGGGAGCCAGGACTACAGAAAGTTGCCATTCTATATATAAGAGAAATAATAGGACCAAATATGTGTGCAAGGGAAATGTCTCTCCCTGGTCTGATTTGCCTGTACCTTCTCAGGGATGAGGCATAATGATAGCCAATCTTAGGTGCTTGGCTAGGGGTGAAACTCAGGGAAGTCTGGCCTCTAACATATGTCAGAAAAGCTGCAACCCTGAACCTCAAAAACTAGTTTCAAGCCCTTCAGTACTGGCATAGAAATTCAACAATCCCACCTGAATTGGCATGGTCTGCATGACCTTTTGCTCCTTGGCACTTTGCAGATTCTCAGTTGGTCTCTATGACCTTGTGGCTCTTTTGCTCCCTTCTCCTGGAATCAGACAGAGAGACATTAATCACAGTCCCATAATATTTACCAATAATTAGCAGGTTACCATAGTCTAAGGCTTTTTGGGAATGCATTAATATAATAGCAAATATATATTTATATTAAATTTATATTGAGTTCCAGGTTAAGATGGTGGCAGAGTAAAAAGCAGCTGCTTAACCTTTCCTAACCCACACATACAGGACTTCTCAAGAGGACATGAAAACAAATCCAGGCGAACGAAGGGACCCCACAACAGGGCGCAGCGTTGAAGGTATGTGGGATTGGGGCATTTAATTGCTATAAAGGAGTGAAATAGCTCTCACTAAAAAGCAATCTGAGCAATCCCCTCCCCCACACACCACCTACAGTGCCAAAGCCAGTGCACAAGGGTTAGAGCAATTTTGGGGCATTCATTAAGTTCTTGGCAGCTCACAAGGGCCTGCTCCTGTGTGAAGCAAGACATAAGACCCCAAGAGGCTAAAGAACCAAACTTTGAACACAGACCTTGAGCTCAGGCACAGACGCAGGCACAGACACAGGTATGGACTCAGGCACGGACTCAGGCGCGGATGCAGATCCTGAGTCCAGGCGCGGACCTTGGGTGGGGCCCCAGCACAGAGGGGTGCATGACTGTGGAAGCAGTGCCCTGAGATTGTTAAAGGAGCTTCAGGCAGAGGAACAAGCAAGGGGACCACCAGGAGGCTTGACCGTGAGAACAACTAGACCTGAGGCCTCAGGAACCTAAAGAGCACAGACAGACCCTGGGTGTGAAGATAAAGCTGAGAGGGTGCTGGGCTAACAATGGCAAGCCAGACACAGGAACCCCAGAAGAGAAAGATCAAGAAGAAATCTTTAACACTCGACAACTTTTACAAAGAACAACAGAGCAAACAGCAGAGGAGAACAAACAAGTAATCATATCCAAACCTTCCCAAAGAAATGAAAACTGATCACAAGCTCTTGAAGAGTTCAAATATGAGATCATGAGAAAGATGGAAAAGATGTGGCAAGAAAATTACACTTTAAAAGGCAGAATTTCACAATTGGAAAGTGAGGCTCAGAAATCAAATGAATTGATAAGCAAATTGAAGACCAGAAATGACCAGCTGGAAGCCTTGAAGAACCAAACAGACCAGATTGAAAAGGAAAACCAAAAGATTATAGCCAAAAACCAGTCTCTAAAGGCTAGAATCGGGCATTTAGAAGCCAATGATCTCTCAAGACAGCAAGAACAAATAAAGCAAAGTCAAAAGACTGATAAAATAGAAGGAAATATAAAACATCACACTGAGAAATTGACAGATCAAGAAAACAAGTCTAGAAGAGACAATTTGAGAATCATTGGCCTTCCCGAAAAAGGAGAAATTAATAAAAATTTGGACTCCATACTAAAAGAAATTATTCAGCAAAACTGCCCTGAAGTTCTACAACAAGAGAGCAATATAGACATTGAAAGGATCCATAGATCACCTTCTACACTAGGCCCTGAAAAGACAACCCCCAGGAATATAATAGCCAAATTCAAGAGCTTCCAAGTAAAAGAAAAAATATTACAAGAAGCCAGAAAGAGACAATTCAGATGTCAAGGAGCACCAATCAGGATCACACAGAATCTGGTAGCCTCCACACTAAAAGACCGTGAGGCTTAGAATATGATATTCAGAAAGGCAAGAGAACTGGGTCTACAACCAAGGACCACCTACCCATCAAAACTGACTATATACTTCCAGGGGAAAGTATGGGCATTCAACAAGACAGAAGATTTCCAAGTATTTGCACAGAAAAGACCAGGACTAAATGGTAAATCTGATATCCAACCACAAAAATGAAGAGAAACATGAAAAGGTAAATAAGAAACAGAGGGGAAAGAAAGAAAACTCTTATTTTAAAATTTGCCTCTTTAAGGGCTTTAATAAGATCAAATTATTTGTATTCCTCTATGAAGAAATGTTAGGTATAATATTCAAAAACTTTATTCACTATTATAGTAATTAGTAGAATTATTCACAGGGAGAGGTTGGAGCACTAAATGGTCTAAGATGAGACAGGAGGGAACAGGAGGGGTGAATAGTAGGTGGCACCAAGAGAAACTTGAATGAATAAGAAAAATAGGATATTCTATACCACATAAAGAGGGCATGGGAAGGGGAAGGGATGAATACTATTATAAGAAGGAGAGGAAGAGAGCATTAAGAGGTAATACTTAAACCTTACCCTCAGCAGAATTAACCCCAAGAGGAAAGAGTAGCTATATCCATTGGGATATAGAATTCTATCTAATCCTACTGAGAAAGTTAGAAGAGATTAACCAAGGAGAGCAGGGGAGTGGGGAGGTCAAAAAAGGGAAGGGAGAAGAGGGGGGAGGGAATTCATTAGGCCTTAAAAAATAAAAAGAGGGGAATAATAAGGGAGGGAGTGGAAAAGGAAGTAAATCAAGGGAGGGGACAAGGGGGACTGGTCTAAAACAAACATTGGTTTAAAAGGAAATAGTGTAAGAAGAAGGAGTAGAACTAGGAGAGGATACCAAAATGTCGGGGAATACACAACTGATAATTATAACTCTGAATGTGAATGGGATGAACTCACCCATAAAATGGAAGCAAAAAGCAGAGTGGATTAGAAACCAAAATCCCACCATATGTTGTCTACAAAAAACACATATGAGGCGGGTGCACATACACAGGTTTAAGGTCAAGGGCTGGAGCAAAATCTTTTGGGCTTCAAATGAGAAAAAGAAGGCAGGAGAGACAATTATGATTTCTGACAGAGCCAAAGTAAAAATAGACATGATTAAAAGAGACAGGGAAGGTGATTACATCCTGATAAAAGGCATTATAGACAATGAGGAAATAACAGTACTCAACATGTATGCACCAAATGGTATAGCATCCAAATTCTATAACCATGGTAAAACAAAGGAACCTTTTTAATCCCTGAGCTTATATGCTGCCTAAACAAACATGTATTTAATTTTGCGTTAACAGTCATGGAAAATATCTACATAGTTTTACTCAGTTTGCATTTATACCTGTTTTGATTAGGTTTGCTGAGCTGATTGTCTTCAAAATTTTTGTCCTGTGGCTGTTTTTGATTTACAACCCTAGTAGAAAAGCTTTAAGGAATTCATTCTGTTAGGGTCTGAGTAATCAAGCCCAGGCAGGGGTCTTGACCAGGAGGGGCAACTTGGCATGGAAGAATGAAGCAGAGAACAGGATGGAGGGTCTGAACAGAGCACTGAGCTGATGCTCCAGCTTGAGGAATTTATTAGGAAAATCATCATACGTTTATATGTGATGGATGTGGGTCATGGACAGACAAGGGGAGGCAATACAGAGAGCTACTTCAAAGAAGGAAGACGTTCAGGATACAAAGTCCGGATTCTCCTGACTCCATGACTTGACCTCCATTCCTACTGCCGATCTCCTGACTTGATCTCCATTCCTGCTGCTGATGCTGCTGATGCTGCTGATCCTGACCGCTTACAGCCTAGAACCCCGAGCCACAACAGCGATGACCTGACGCTTTTGCCAAGATCTTCGGAGACCTCCGCCACTGCTCCTTAGGATTTGGTATTGTCCCCGCTACCCCCTCTCTTGGTTTGGTAATGGCCTGCATTCTAGCCTTCCACGTGTTTTCTCTAAAGACCTAATTAGGCAACACCCACACAGACTCTACACGTGGGTATTTTCCTGAGCTTTTCTCCACTAACCCCGAGCCCACGTGGACAATAGGGTCTGGACCTAGCAACTAGCTTACCCTTAATGGGGCCGAATGGCCTATTCAGACTTGCTTGTGATTAAAAACTGAACTCAGGGGAGAAATATTCACCCCCATAACTGCTCAGAACTTTGAACTTTTAGAAGAAAAAAACCCCTTAAACTCAGCAGAACTCAATCAAAAGAACCTTAAATTGAAACCAGGGGTGAACTTTTAAAACCTCGGAACTGAATGAGCTTTATTTCTGTTTTAAAAAGACTGTATCTTACTGTATTTTGTTAATTACTTTTGTAAATTAATCTTGCTTATTTCGTTGATTTTCCTGTTACACTGAATCATTTTAAGTTAATGTAGTTTGTGGCTGCTAGATTAATTCTGTTTATGATTTTATTGTAACTCCCAAATAATGAGAAAAATCTATTAGAACTGGTAAGAGGTTTTGACCAGCTTGTTGATCTGATACTACTGGATTTATAGAAGCACATGTCTTTTAAAATTTATTCTGTCTTGGTAATTGCAAAGAACCTTGAAAGTTTCCATGCTTTAAATATTACCTTGTAATTTTACAAGAGATCTTTTTTAACTTTTACTTTAAATCCTTAAGAATTGTTGTCTTAAAGGATAAAGCTTTTATATATTTTATTATAAGAGATATTATTGCCTTAAATGGGTAGAAGCATTCCTATCCAGGATTTTTTTTTTTAAATACAGAGAGTCAAGGAGCTCCTGTATATTCTTATCTGAGGATAATTATACCAGAAAGTTTCTTTTTTAAATATCACATTTCGCTATGGAAGCAATAACAGCATTTGCCAAGGGTTTACAGTTGTAACAAGTATATAATTTTAAACATCACTGTTTATTGTTTTGAAATGTGCTATTGGAAATAATGGTACTCCATTTGAATGTGCATTGTGAATCTGCTATTTTGTAAAACCCACTTTCTCCAGGGTAACATAACCCTTCTAGTTCTAAGCTATATATATATTTTTGATTTTTAAAACATTTTTTTTAATGAGAGCAATTGATTTTTCCTTTTTCTCATCTTGTACTGGAAGTACATATATAATCATTATTTATCCTTTTTCTGATTCTACAGCAAATACCTGAGCCTATAGGACTGTGATTTAAATGCCTCTCTGATTCCAGAAGGGAATATGAAAGCCATTAATAGTGCTAAAGAAAGCACATGGTCAGAGACTTGACTGACTAAGATCTGCAAAATAGCAGTTCTATGCCAATACTTTAGGGCGTGGGAATCGGGTTTTGAGTCCTGGAGTCCCAGTCTTTTCTAAAACTTTAGAGGATGTGGGTCCCCTCGACTTAGATTCCTAGAAAGCACCTAAGATTGGTGATTTATTTGGCTCACTTCCCTAAAAAGCTGATGATAAGTCAGATCAGAGAGAGACATTTCCCTTTAGTCCTGGCCCTGGATGGGTAATTGCACACTGCTGAATTCACTTTAATTAGGCCTTCATTCAAAGGTCTAAGTTTATTTTCCCCAGATTTTTGCACATTTCATTTACAAGTTAATTTTTTCTTCTTTTTTCTTGAATTTTATTCTTTGTATTTTGCCATTCTTAGCTGACCTGAGGTATTTTTTTTAGAAAAAAGGTGTGTTTAAGATTTACCTCATGGGGATATCTGTTAAGTTGTTTTTTAAAATTCGATAATGTGAAAATATATGTATATTTAACTCTTTTAGGAGTAATTTCACGGGGAATTGTATAAATCTTAGAAGAAAATGTATGTTTTGTAATCTATAATGTAAAGTTAAAATTCTCTTGAGAATAATTTCAGGATAAGGATCTTGCCATCTCCCCAAAATCCAGACGACGAACTTGTTTTGGTGAAGACACCATGAAGATGTCTGAAAAGTCTTCACTGTACCATGAAGACCAAACTTTGAACTTTGGGGTGCAGTTGATTGAACTATGGGGAGTTGAAATTGAGTATGTATTGTTTTAATTGTACACTGTTATACCAAAGGGGACTGCCCCCAAATTGGTTTTTTGTCAATGCGGCTAATTTTAACCATTTGTTCATCTATTTCTTTTATCCCCAAATTCCTGAAAATTTTAGAAGTTGTTTATTTTTACAGGTCCAGCAAAGAAAAAGGACTAACCTTTTTTTTGCCGGACCTCACGGGGAATTGTAAAAGTGAAATTTGGGAAATGTATCAAACTACATTTCCCGTGGTCCAACGGGTTTCCGTTTCCGGTTCTTTGGGCATGGGGAGGCCTACGTCGACTCAGAGAGGAGTTTATAATCTCCTGGGTTAGGAGGGAGGCTCTCTCTTGGCCAGCAGACTCGAGACAGGAAACAGGAGACAGTAATGGCGAGGGCGGCAGTTTTGAATGCTTACAAGCGCATGGTCTAATTATCTATCAGCATGGCTTTAATTAAAATACTAATATATATATTTATACCAGCCTTTATTATTTTTCATATTTATAGAATTTAGCTCAGGTGTAGCAAATTTTCCACCTCCACATTCTGCCCTGTGATCCTCTGGGAGACCAGTCTCCCCAGTGGATCATTTTAAACATAGTTAACTAAAGTATATACAATATTTACACAGGGAAAATAGAACAACTTGGGGATAAGGAAACAAAAGGGAATCAAGAACAAAACCAATCGGGGGCAGTCCCCTTTGGCACAATAAAGTACATATATGCAAATGTAATCAACCCCGCCAAAGTTCAATTCTACACATTCAGATTGCTCAGGAACTCATGAAGCAGTGTGAGGTCTCCACAGGCATCTTCATGGTGCCTTCTCCAAAAAAGTCACCTTCTGGATTCTGAGAGGTAGTCTCTTGTTCTAAATTAAACTCAAATTCAAAATAAAAAATTCACAATAACATAGTTCCCCCCCCCAGGAGGATAATAACACATTCCCCCCTGAGGAGGATACAGGGATACACATAATAATCACACAGGGATACATGGTGGATTAATAAGGCATATGAATCAATTATCAAAAACATCAAAGCATCCAAAAAACATTTAAAAAACAACCTCTGAATGCAATGGGGATAAATTAGAAGTCTTTCCAATAAGATCAGGAGTGAAACAAGGATGCCCATTATCTCCTCTATTATTTAACATTGTACTAGAAACACTAGAAGTAGCAATTAGAGAAGAAAAAGAAATTGAGGGTATTAAAATAGGCAATGAGGAGACTAAGCTATCACTCTTTGCAGATGATATGATGGTCTACTTAAAAAATCCTAGAGAATCAACTAA
>NC_058132.1:3378643-3431100 GCF_016433145.1 Gracilinanus agilis
CCCTGCTCACAGCCATTCCCCACTGGCTCCAGGAGGGCCTCAGGGGGAGGTGCTGGGGAATGGGGGGGGTCACAGACAGGATGGGGCTTCCCCAGCCCCAGGAGGAAAGAGCCTGGGAGGGGCTGGCACCAGGGTGGGCAGAGAGGCTCGCCAGAGGAGGGGGCTGGGTTGGCAGAGGAGAGCAGGCCTGGGTGGGAGCTGGGGAGGGACGGAGGCAGGACCTGGCAGGAAGGTGGCATCCAAGAGCACTCCTTGTTCTTAGAAGGCCAGTTAGGGACAGGGCGGCCACCTGACCTGGGGGACCCCCAGCTCTGCCTGGCCTGGTTGGTGCCTGCAGTTCATCCTTGTTAGTTCCCTCCATGAAAAATATTGTGAGGATCAGAGACATCTTTGGGCCATCGTTCTGAGCTGAAGATCCAAACTTTAGTGTGGTCAGTGGAAGCTGGAGATGGCAGGCAGCCCCCCTGCAGCAAAGGTCCCCAGAGAGGTGGGGCAGGTGTTTCCTGGGTATCTGATGGGTCCTTAGCAAAGCCACTAACAGGCTGGAGGGTACAGAGGACAGCAGGAAGCGGGCCATGGGGGTTTGGTGTCGAGGGCTGGAACCTTGGATCCCGAGTCCTCAGCCCAGTGCGCGGTTCAGAGAAGAGAATGGACTGAATCCTGCAGAGCTCTCAGACTGCTGAGGTTGGAGGAGCCTCTCTTGGCCACAGTCCTGGGGAGCTTCTAGTTGGCATAAATCTTCACAGGATCAAACAGCCCCTGGAGGGGCCGAGCTTGTTTCCTGGATCTCCTCAGACCAGTCATTCACTCGTCATTCACTCGTCATTCCCTCTGAGCCCAGCTCCCTCTGCAGGGCCTTCAGCTTCCCTGGATGAGGACACAGACCTGGAGCTCTTATTCCTCCAGCAGAAGTCTTTGATGCCATGAATTGGTTTTTATTTATTTTTTTAATCCTTATCTTGTGTCTTACAATCAATACTGTGTATTGGTTCTAAGGAAGAACAGTAAGAACGAGGCAATAAAGTTTAAGTGACTTGCCCAAGGTCACACAGCTAGGAAGTGTCTGAGGCCAGATTTGAACCCAGGACCTCCTGTCTGTAGGCCTGACTCTCCATCCACTGAGCTACCCAGCTATCCCCAAATTGTTTTAAGATTGTGATACCTCAGACTCCATCCCTTCCAACACTGCAGCCCTTGTTCTACTATTATCATTGATGTCTGCTCCACAGTTTGTGTCGTACCCGGGTCTCCCTGTTACTAAAATCCTAATGATGGTCACTTCTCTAAGGGTTCCCACATGATCACGTGGTTCATGAACAGTGCTATGAAGGCAGTGCACAGCTCCCCCTGCTTTTTCATAACCTTTCACCATTTGTCAATTGGAGAATGACTTGTATTCTTATACATTTGACTTAGCTTTTTAAATATTTGGGATATGTGATCAGAGAAATTTTTTATAAAACAATTTTCCCCAGTTTGTTGTTTCTCTTCTAACCTTGATTATTTTGGTTCTGTTTCTGCAAAGAAGTTTAAATTTAATACAGTCAAAATTATGTGTTTTACATCTTCTAATGTTCTCTATCACTTGTTTAGTCATAAATTCTTCCCTTCTTCATAGATCTGAAATGTAAACAATTTTATGTTCTGTAAATTTACTTAAATATCACACTTATGATAGAATGATATCTTCATATATGATGTGAGCTATTGGTCTATACCTAATTTTTACCATACTGTTTTCCAAGTTTTCTAGTAGTTTTGGTCAGATAGTGAGATCAGATCCCAAAAGGTGAGATCTTTGCATTTATCAAACACTAGATTGCTGAGGTCATTTACCCCTAATCTATTCCACTGAGCCACCCTTCTATTGCTTAAGTAGTAGCAGATTGGTTTGATGATTACTCTTTTACAGTACAGTTTTTGCTCTGATAATGCTAAGCCACCATCCTTAACATTTTCTTTTAATTAATTCCCTTGAAATTCTAGATCTTTTGTTCTCTGAGATGAATTTTGTAATAATATTTTCTAGTTCTACAGAAGTTTTCTGGTAATTTCATTTGTATAGTAAAGAATGAGTAACTAATTTAGTAGAATTACTATTCTTATAATACCTTGGCCTACACATGAACAATTAATGTTTTTCTAATTTAGATCTGACTTAATTTTGGTGAAATTGTGTCCATATAATTCCTGTGTTTGTCTTGACATATGGATTCCCAAGTATTTTATATTGTCTCCATTTATTTTGAATGACATTTCTCTTTCAAACTCTTGCTTCTGGACATAGCTGGAAATATGCAGAAATGCTAATGATTTTTGAGAGTTTATTTTGCATCCTGCAACTTCACTAAAGTTATTATTTATTTTAACTAATTTTTCAGTTGATTGTCTAGGATTCTCTTAAGTATTCCATCCTATCTTCCACAAAGACTGATAGTTTAGTTTCCTCATTGCTTAACTTCTTCAATTTCTTTTTCTTCTCTCATTGCTAAAACTAATACTTCTGGTATAATATTAAATAATAGTGGCGATAAGCTGTGTCCTTGCTTTAATCCTGTCTTATCGGGCAGGCTTCTAACTGATCTGTATTGCAGATGATATTTGCTGATGATTTTTAGAGATACTACATCTTTTTTTAAAGAATGGCCCTTGTATTGTTTTGCTTTATATTGTTTTTAAGGATGTTGTAAATGTTTGAAGATCTTTCCTTCTCTTTGGATAATCTTGTGGTTTCTGTTAGATTGCTTATTGAGATAGTCAATTATGTTGATAGTTTTCCTAACATTAAATCATAGCCTTGCATCCCTGGTATAAATCCCACCTGGTCATATTAAATAAACCTCGTCATCTATAGCTATAGTCTCTTTGCTAGGCTTTTCTTTCAAATATTTGCATCAATATTCATTAAGGAAATTTGCCTTAGCAATCAGCATCATATTTGCTTCATGGAAAGAATTTGGTAGGACTCCTTTGCCTATTTTGCCAAATAGTTTAAATAGTATTGGAATTAATTGATCCTCAAATGCAGGATAAGTATTTCTGGGGAGCAGAGCTAACAGGAGGCATAGCAGCAAGTGAAGAGCAAGCCAAGAGCAAACCATAACAAACCCACCCGACATCTGCTTTCACAGGTTCAGAACTTAAGCCCCACTTAACAGTCAGACCCTGAGATCCTGCTGGAGCAAACAGTGGTCCAAGCCAACTCAAACCCCTTGAAATTTCAAACCTGTGGAGGAGTCCGGAGTCCCAGCCTGGGGCAATCTGGACTGAAGGGGGCCAATCTGCTTGGGCCTAGAGTGAAACCAGGAATCCCAGTCTGGGCTTGGAGTGAGGACATAATCCACAGTTTGGGGTGAGGA
The DNA here is from genome assembly GCF_016433145.1 of Gracilinanus agilis. Classification (NCBI taxonomy): domain Eukaryota; kingdom Metazoa; phylum Chordata; class Mammalia; order Didelphimorphia; family Didelphidae; genus Gracilinanus; species Gracilinanus agilis. The sequence goes on from NC_058132.1 coordinate 3,382,003, forward strand.
CACAGTTCTCAGGGGGAGCCTCCATGGGATCTTTTTGCCCAAAACTAAGGGTGGAACTCTAGGACAGGGCAATCAAGGGTGTGCTTGACTGAATCAAAACAATTTGAGCCCAAAAACTTTGATTCTAAGACTGGGGCTAAAATTTGATCAGCCACTGACCTGATGAAGTTCAGACTGAGATCAAAAGCATACATCGAAGCCTAAGGAAAGTCTTTAAGCTATCAGCACCATAAGGTTCAATTGAATAAGTAGGGGAAGGAGGCTCTCAGATCTCAGACCATCTGGTAAACTGGTAACAACCTAGAAAATAAACCAAAAATAGCATCAAGGAAGGACTGAAGTTTAAGAAGGTACCCCAACTTCCCAGAAAATAGAGCCTACCTATAATTAGATAGGAAAAATGAGCAAAAAAAAACCAAACAAACCAAAAAAGCACCTAACTCTAAAGAACTTTTATGGAGACAAAGAGCAAGGTGCAGACACAGAAGAGGACAGTGAAAGCAAAAGAAATACATGCAAAGTCCAAAAGAAAAATATGGATTGGACACAGAGTCTGGAAGAGATCAAAAAAGACTTCAAAAACCAATTAAGAGAGACAGAGGAAAAGTGGGGAAGAGAAATGAAAGTGATGTAAGAAGAAAGGAAAGAAATACAAAAAATGGGCCAATTGAAAATGGAGAACCAAAAACTGACAGAGGAAAACCAGGCCTTAAAAACCAGAATTGACCATCCAGAAACTAATGATTTCATGAGAAATCAAGAAACAATAAAGCAGAATCAAAGGAATGAAAAAAAGAGAGGAAAACATGAAATATCTTATTGAAAAAAAAACAACTGACCTAGAAAATAGATCTAGGAGAAACAATCTGAGAATGATTGGACTACCCGAAAGCCATGATCATGAAAAAATGTGGGGGACAGCTGGGTAGTTCAGTGGATTGAGAGTTAGGCCTAGAGATGGGAGGTCCTGGGTTCAAATCTGGCCTCAGACACTTCCAAGCTGTGTGACCCTGGGCAAGTCACTTGACCCCCCATTGCCCACCCTTACCACTTTTCCACCTAGGAACCAATGCACAGAAGTTATGGGTTTAAAAAAATGTAAAAAAAAAAAAGAAAATGTGGATGTCGTATTATAAGAAATTATCAAAGATAACTGCCCAGAGATCCTTGAACAAGAAAATAAAACTGAAATGGAAGGAATTCACAAATCACCTCCAGAAAGAAATCCTCAAATGACAACTCCCAGGAATGTAATAGCTAAATTCAAGAGCCACCAAGTCAAGGTGAAAATAGTTCAAGCAGCCAGAAAGAAACTATTCAACTACCATGGAGCTACAAACAGAATCACGTAGGACCTAGCAGCTTCTCCATTAAAGTATCAATAGGCATGGAATATGAATTCAGGAAGGCAAAATATTTGAGTTTACAATCTAGAGTCAGCTGTCCAGCAAAACTGAGCATATTCTTTCAGGGGGAAAATGATCATTAAATAAGATAGAAGACTTCCAAGCATTCCTGAGGAATAAGCCAGACTTAAACAAAAAATTTGAAGGTTAAACGAGACACAAGAGAAGCCCAGAAAAGTAAATAAAAAAGAAAAATTTCAAGAGACTCACTAACGTGGGGTAGCTGGGTGGTTCAGTGGATTGAGAGCCAGACCTAGAGATGGGAGGTCCTAGGTTCAAATCTGGCCTCAGACACTTCCCAGCTGTGTGACCCTGGGCAAGTCACTTGATCCCCATTGCCTAGTCCTTACCACTCTTCTGCCTTGGAGCCAATACACAGTATTGATTCCAAGATGTAAGTTAAGGGTTTTAAAAAAAAGACTAAAGAAAAAAAAAGTTTATGTCTACATGGAAAGAGGATTTCTGTAATTCTCAAAAATTACTCTTAGTAGTGTGAAGATAGATTTAACTCTCCCCTGCCTATTTTTATACTAGAAGTATATATGTCAGGGGCAGCTGGGTATCTCAGTGGATTGAGAACCAGGCCTAGAGACAGGAGGTCCTAGGTTCAAATCCAGCCTCAGACACTTCCAAGCTGTGTGACCCTGGGCAAGTCACTTGACCCCCATTGCCTACCCTAACCACTCTTCCACCTGTAAGTCAATACACAGAAGTTAAGGGTTTAAAAAAATTAAAAAAATAGAAGTATATATGTCCCATTTTATCCTTAAGTGGAGGAGGTCTGGGACCCATGTTTACAAAAGTGAGTGACAAATCAGAAACGACTGACTGCCCTCTGGGCAGTCCTAAGCAAAGCTAAAGCTACAATTGGTCTATGTAAAGTGGAAGGAAGGCACAGGAAGTGATGAAAGGAATGGTCTTTAAAAGTGGGAAAAACTTCCTGTGACCAGCTCTTTTGCCTTCGAACTTGGCCCTGGAGGAGCTCTAGTTTGGGACCTTGGACTGTTCTTGAATCTCTTCCTTTGAACTACCACGTGGGTGAGTGAAAAGGCTGACTCCTTTTCCTGGTTTTCTGGAGGGACTAGCCTCCAGAGAGGCCTCCTGTTTTGGAGAAGGCCTAATGGCTGGAACTCTTGTTTAGTTTACCTCCTTTGCTGGGCCTCTGAAGCCCTGCCTGGTTCAAACCAGGCCGGCATAATTATCTACTCTCTCTTTCTCATTTCCCTTACTTTCACTCTTTCTCCTTTTGTAAATAAATTGCCATGAAAAGTTATTCTGACTTGAATAAAATATTTTTAGTGGCCACATTTTTATACATTTAGTACAACCTTTCATTTTTACCCCTTACATTCGTAGAGAATATAGAAATAATTCACTCAGAAAGTGGAAAAGTAAGTTGATTATAATATGATGTATATGGTGACATATAATGATATAATGTATATGTAAATATGATGGTGTGGAATAATATATGTGTGATATATGTAGGCATATAAATGTCATGTAAAAATTAAGGGCAGAAAAAGAAGGTTGCACTGAGAGAAAAGGGAAGGGAGAGAGAATGGGATAAACTACATAACATAAAGAGGCAAGAAAAATCATTACAGAGAGGGGAGGACAAGGATGGACGGGCAATGCTTAAACTTTACTCTCATTGTAACTGGCTCAGAGAGGGAAAAGCAAGGATTCTACCACCCTGCAGGGAAGAAGTAGAACAAGAAAAGGAAAGCAGGGGGAAATTGAAGGGAAGGGGACCTGGGGGAGGGGTGTGTGACAAAAAGCAAAATACTGATGAGGAGGAACAGAATGTAATCATAACTCTAAATGTGAATGGGATTAATTCACCTATTAAATGAAAGCAGATAGCAGAGTGTATTAAAAACCAGAATCCTACATATTGTGTACAAGAAACACATTTGAGGCAGGGTGACACACACAGATTCAAGGTAAAGGCCAGAGCAGAATTCATTATGCATCATCTAAAGTAAAAAAAGCAGGAGTAGCAATCATAATACCAGACAAAGCCAAAGTAGAAATTAATCTGATTAAAAGAGATTAAAAGGAAGGAAATTACATTTTGCTAAAATGTATTATAAACAATGAAGTAATATCATTACTACATATTTATCCACCAAGTGGTATAGCATCTAGATTTATAAAGAAAAAATAGAAGGAGCTCAAGGAGGAAATAGATAGTAAGATAGGATAGTGGGGGATCTCTACATTTCCCTTTCAGAACTAGATAAATTGAACCAAAAAATAAATAAAGGAACTAAATGAAATGCTAGAAAAATTAGAGTTAATAGATATCTGGAGAAAACTGAACAGGGATAAAAAGGAATATACCTTCTCAGCAGTACATGGTACATATGCAAAGATCAACCATGAACTAGGGAATAGAAATATTGCAAACAAATGCAGAAAAGCAGAAATAACAAATGCTACTTTTCAGATCATAATGAGGTAAAAAGTATAATTAACAAGGAGTCCATGGAAAGGTAAATTTAAAATTAATTGAAAACCAAATAATATAATTCTTCAAAACTGGTGGGTCAAAGAAGAAATCACAGAAATTATAGACTTCATTAAAGAGAATGACAATGAGGAGACATCATATAAAAACTTATAGGATACTGCCAAAGCAGTATGCAGGGGAAAATTTATATGGCTTAGTGTTTATACCAACGAAATAGAGAGAGAGGAGATCAATGAATTGGCCTTGCAACTTAAAAAATTAGAAAAAGAACAAATTAAAAATCCTCAGTTAAAAACTAAATTGGAAATACTAAAAATTAAAGGAGAAATTAATAAAATTGAAAATAAAAGAACTATTGAACTAATAATAATACTAGAAGCTGGTACTAAAAAAACAAATAAAATAGATAAAGTAAAAGTTAACCTAATAAAAATGAAAAGGGTGATCTCACCTCTAATGAAGAGGAAATTAAGATAATCATTAAGAACTATTTTGCTCAATTATATTGCAATGAATTCGACAATCTAGGTGAAATGTCTAAATATTTTCAAAAACATAAACTGCCTAGATTAACAGAAGAGGAAATAGAATATTTAAATAATCTCATCTCAGAAAAAGAAATTAAACAAGCCATCAAGGAACTTTCTAAGAAAAAATCCCCAGGGACAGATAAATTCACAAGTGAATTCTATCAAACATTTAAAGGCCAACTAATCGTAATACTATTCTGAAATAAGCAAGTCAACTGAAATAGATGACTTAAACCCAAGGTAAGTTGTTTGTGCTCAAAAGGTTTAGATCAGTGCTGACACAAGTGGTAAGTGTTAACAGGCTAAAGCCTAGATGGTAGGCCTCACCTGCAGGTTGATAAAGCTCAACACAATCTGACTACTTCTTTTGATGAAATAAACAGTAAATTGGTTTATTTGTAAACTCAGGAAAGGTAATCCCAATATTTTCCTCTAATCTCCTCCCCAAATCTATGGACTCCTAACAGAGCCCTCTACTGGATCTTGAAGCTCCTTAATTTACTCTGTCTAATTAGATCTCACTATTTAAACTTCCTGATCAAATCTAGTCCTCAAATTATTCTGAAGAATTAGTCTATCAGTAGAAGATAGGGTACACAGGGGAATTAGCTTGATCCAAGTTGGCTCTGGTCTAAATCTCAGACAGGTCTCTGAGCTCTGACAGGTTCTTCTTAGTTGGCACCAGATCTCAGGAACTCAATGTAGGACTGTAGTGAAGAAAGACGGATAGGATATCTTAATGGTTGGGTGGCTACATGGCTGAATCACAGAAAACACAATACAAACTATTTGACAAAATAATTGAAGAAGGGATTTACCAAATTCCTCTTGTGACACAAATATGGTACTGATTCCAAAACCAGGCAAACCAAAAACTGAGAAAGAAAACTACAGACCATCTCCTTAATGAATATAGATGCAAAAATCTTAAATAGAATACTAGCAAAAAAAAAAAAAAAACTCCAGCAAGTTATCACAAGGATTATTCACTATAATCAGGTAGGATTTATACCAGGAATGCAAGAATGGTTTAATATTAGGAAAACCATCCACTTAATTGAACATATCAATAACCAAACCAACAGAAATCACATGATTATCTCAATAGATGTAGAGAAAGCCTTTGACAAAATATAACAATTCCTATTAAAAATACTAGAAAGTATAGGAATAAATGGCCCCTTCCTCAAAATTTAAAACCATTAGCAAGTACCATCTGCAATGGGGACAATTTAGAAGCTTTCCCAATAAGATCAGAAGTGAAGCAAGGATGCCCATTACCACCTCTATTATTTAATATTGTTCTAGAAACGCTAGCGATACCAAATTATTAGAGAAGAAAAAGAAATTGAAAGGATTAAAGTAGGCAATAAGGAAACTAAACTATCACTCTTTGCAGATGATATAATGGTCTACTTAATGAACCCCAGAAAATCAACTAAAAGAGTAGTGGAAGTAATTAACAACGTTAGCAAAGTTGCAGGGTATAAGATAAACACACATAAATTATCAACATTCCTATATATTTCCAACAAAACTCAGCAGCAAGAGGTAGAAAGAGAAACTCCATTTAAAATCACTCTAGACACTATAAAATATTTAGGAATATCTGCCAAAACTAACACAGAAATTATATGAACACAACTACAAAACACTTCACACAATTAAAAGTAGATGTAAACAATTGGAAAAACATTAATTGCTCCTGGGTAGGATGAGCTAATGTAATAAAAATGACCATCCTACCCAAATTAATCAAATTATTCAGTGCCATATCTAACTACCAAAAAGCTTTTTTATAGAATTAGAAAAAGTTATAGCAAAGAACATCTGCAAGAACTAATGATCAAGAATATCAAGGGAAATAATGAAAGAAACGTGAAGGATGGGGGCCTAGCAGTACCAGATCTTACACTGTACTATAAAGTAGTAATCATCAAAACAATATGGTACTGGCTAAGAGTCAGAGGGGGTGGATCAGTGGAGTAGTCTAGTGATAAATTACCTCAGCAAGCTAGTGTTTGATAATCCCAAAGTCTCTAGCTTTGGGGACAAGAACACAATATTTGACAAAACTGCTGGAAAAATTGGAAAACGGTATGGGAAAAATTATAGTTATATTAACATCTTATACCCTATAACAAGATAAATTCAAAATGGGTAAATATAAATATAAGTTTTATTAAAAGAAAATTGGGTGAGAGGACACACCACACACTGACCTCTGTGTGAAAGCTATTAATAGAAGGGCTATACCTCTCCCCCTCCTGACAGGCTCTGCTGGACTGAGTCTGCTAAGCTGTCTCCTTTCAACAGTTGGCCAGGCAGGGAACCACTGAGAAGTTGTGTGCATTGTCAGCTTATCTAGTTCCTCAACCTGGGGTTGGTTTGAATATTGATATGGGCTATTAATGGGCTGATTGGATAACACAATGAATCTGACTGTCTATCTTCCCCCTCCTAATGGCTTAGATATATTTACCACTCAGGAAAGGTACTTCAATCTTTGACTTGGTATCAAACAACTGTATTTAATTCTGGCTTAACAGGGTTAGGAACAAGGGAAAGGATAGAGGATCTGGGGGTGCTGTTGCTAATTATCTAAGGAGATGAACAAAGCTATAGAGGTTGCTGGATCAAGTAGAGGCTGGAGATTCTTCACCCTCTCACTAACCCTGTCTTGAGCTGGCCAGAGCCAAGCCAAAGAATAGGAAAGGCTGTTGATCGTCTTGAATGACAGTTGTACTGCTCTCTCTCTCTATTGATGGTAGATATAATAGCTCTCTAGGTCTCTCAGGCAAGGAAGTTGGATTTAAGACCAAATAAGAGACAGAGAACATTGCAAAATGTAAAATGAATGACTTTTGTCAGGAAGATAGACCCCTACTCCCTTATACTTGATTGAATTTTAGTGATAGTGATAGGTTTAAGATAATCAATATTGTGATTTTAAAGTGATTAGTATAATTCCATTATATCTTAATACAATCAGTAGAATTCATGATTTTATAAGGATTTCTAACTAAAGCATAAAAACTGCTTCTACGGGGATTTCCAACCCCTCCCTAAGTTTGCACTTCTCTTTATCATAAGATGCTGACCATCTGAGTTTCATGTACTGATATGGTGCAAACATATGCACCCTTCCCTTTTTGGAAATAACCATCCTTCCCACGCCCAGATCAGATGAGTCTGAGGTAATGGTCATCACTATTTTTCTAAATAAGGGTATTGCCTTGTGACTTAACTTTTAGACTAATATGGGCTCTCCTAAATGAACTAACCAATCAGCTTTGTAGTTGGGTAATGGTTTCTAAAAAAGGTCTATATGATGTTATGTCTTGTGATATAATTCATGATCTTTGTATGGAAATAATCATTTTGTTACTGTCCTAGTATATAAACTGGGTCTCAGACGTCTTGCCTTGTCTCTCACTGGGGTCCAACTATGCAGTATGTGTGAGAGTCTGATTTTAGTGGGAGACTTGGCCCTCTTCCAATAAAATCTAACTTTCTACCTTGACTTGGAGAAATTTGGCTTTTTGACTTTATTTACCTAAATTGTCTAAATCGGGGAGGTGGGTATATATTGCACAACACTTTGATTATAGCAAATTTAAAAAGTTTTGTATAAACAAAACCAATGCAACCAAAATTAGAAGGAAAACAACAAACTGGGAGAATATTTTTATAACAAAACTCTCTGACAAAGGTTTAATTTCCCAAATATATAAGGAATTAAATCAAATTTACAAAAAATCAAGCCATTCTCCAATCAACAAATGGTCAAAAGACATGAATAGGCAGTTTTCATATGATGAAATAAAAATTATCAATAAGCTCATGAAAAAGTGTTTTAAATCGCTTCTGATTAGAGAAATGCAAATAAAAACTACTCTGAGGTACCACCTTACACCTAGCAGACTGGCCAATATGGCAACAAAGGAAAGTAATAAGTGATGGAGGGGATGTGGTAAAATTGGGACACTAATACACTGCTGGTGGAGTTGTGGATTGGTCCAACCATTCTGGAGGGATATTTGGAACTATGCCCAAAGGGCTTTAAAAGACTGCCTGTCCTTTGATCCAGCATGTCACTGGTAGGGTTTGTACCCCAAAGAGATAATAAGGAAAAATGTTTCTACAAAAATATTTATAGCCACACTCTTTGTGGTGGCAAAAAAATTAGGAAATGTGGAAGTGTCCCTCGATGGGGGAATGACTGAAAAAATTGTGGTACTGATGGCAGTGAAATACTGTGTGCTGAAAGGAATGATGAACTGGAGGATTTCCATGTGAAAGACCTCCAGGGATTGCTGTAGAGAGAAATGAGCAGACGCAGGAGAATGTTGTACACAGAGACTGCTCAACAGCTCCAGGAATGGAGCAGGAAGAGGGGAGGGAAAAATCATGACTCATGGAATCTTGGAAAAATATTCTCAATAAATTAATCAATGATTTAAAAAAAGCACTAAAAAAAAAGATGAATGCCCCTTCATTTCCTCATCATACTTAACTCTTCTCTTTGTGTAACTAAATATAAAATGACTGAATATATTCCAGTAACATATGATATCCATCATAAAGCAAAGACGGGATGTTTTAGCTATGGCACATCCTAGCCAGTGGTTCCCCAAATTCTCAATATAACAACAGACTGTGCTTCTTCACTTAGTTAGAGTCTGCGTCTGATCCCATATAACTCTATGGAATCCTCTTTATGCTTTCCTCTAGATATAAGTATTTCTGCCTTTTAGGAAACGAAGTAGAGAATTCCTTTGTCTTTGTTTTCTCCTCATTAATCCCTGGTAATATTCCCCCCTCCCCCAGAATACATAGTACATGCTACTTTCTCAGAACTCTTGAAAAAAATGTTACCAGCTCAGTTCTAACACTTGGGATGAGGAGGAATTTCAGGTTACTGAAAATATATTACTCAAGACAGGATGACTTTTTTTTTTTATAATCATGTATTTTATTAGTCAACATATATCTGAAATACAATATTACTTTTTTCTTTGTCATAGTATATATTATCTGAATGGAATTATAATTTGTATTATAACTATAATTAAAATGTTTTTATAGATAATACTTAATTTAGATTTCTGTAATTCAAAATTCACAAAAACATCATCTCTGTTTAAGATTACATGGCTACAAATATATAAGAGTTTTTAAAAATTATATCTCAGTATCTTAAATGTAATCTCTTGGAATCACTACTATTAATCTGCCTTCTTACACTTTATATTGACGAAATTTAATCAATTATTGGATTTTTATCTTCAACTTTTCTGCTTTGCTATATTTAAAAAACAGCTTTAGGGTTTACAAGCTAGACTCTAGGCACTCATGTGCCTTATCGCACGGGGAGGAAGGATCAATTCTACCATTCCTTATCATTGGTTCCTTACCATAGAAAAAAACATTGCTATCACCAAAGCACCAAGTCATCACTTTGCCATGCATTACACATGGCTTCTGGGCTATTGGGTTTTTCTCATTAATAACACTTTCACTTGATAACAGCCTTCTACTTTTACTTTCCTTGAGGGTACAGAAACATGAGGACTAAAACTTGTGCAGAGATGTTGCTGGTGTACAGAGAGGCAATGGGAGTTGATTTGTGCTTAGCTAGAAGGTCATTTTCCTCCGGAATTCATATCAGACACTGGCCTAGACTAGGTGGCTTTATCTGAAAGATCTTCTAATTTTCTTGCCACTCAGGTTTTGAACTGGGCACCAGTTGTTCACCATGTGTTTTGCAGATGTTTCTCCTTCAGAAGTGAAGTAAAGGCTATAGAACTTTGACATCTGTTCATGGCTCACAGTGATGGGCATGTTTAAGACAATCCAGGTCACACATTCTAAGAGAGGAGGAGTGGTCAGTGAACCAGGATAAGTATAAAATTCCAAGGAATTAGGAAGGAGATCCCGAGGATTAAAGTCATTGAATGTTGTTTCTTTCCCCTTCGTTTGAATTTTACCCAGAACGTCTATGATTTTCTCAAGTCCTGGCAGAGGATTACTTCCCACCTCTAAAAAAACTCCAACAACAGCCAATCCATCACCTTTAGTCAAAGCGATCTTGATACTCTCATATTTTGTATTCCAGTGAACCAAGTGAAGCTCAGCTGCAAATTGTTTTCCATTCATAGTATGCTCAGAGCCTTTTGGTTGATCGTTGGAGCCCCAGTGAAAATGAAACTGGGCCAACCTGTACTTGTCAGCCAGGGGTCCTCCGCACAACACTGATTTATCAGAGGAATCATCAAACTCAACGTTGAAAGAATGTCCATTGTTGATAATCCTTTTAGCAGAAGAGGGATCATAGTGGAACTCCAAGGGTTTCAGAGAGCTGTCATACTCCGTTTCCTTGCTCTGAATTTGGACAGGGGACTGTCTGCTTCCAAGAGCAATAGGAAAGTTCTTATGCCATGTCTCTGGTCCATTCACGCCAGTCTCGTATCCCCAGCTATGAGACATGTTGTTCTTGGAAGGTGTAACTGAAACAGAAATTACTCCTAGGGATGAAAAGCCAAAGCTGCAGCCCTGACAATTGCTGTTCTCATGTCCTTTCTTCATGAGCTTTTATAGGCTTGTCAACTCCTCACCCTTCTGCTGCCCTGGGGGGAGGGGGGGAGCGAGGGGGAAGGAGAGGGGAAGAGGGAGGAGGGGATTGAAGGTGGGGGTAGAGGACACCGGTTGGACTTGGGCGAGGAGGGAGTAGCTAGAAGGTTATCTTTGGGCTGAGCATGGTCTGGCCGGGCTGGAAGGGAGGCGGGGAAGCAGTTTTAGATTATCTCTGACCTGCTCTCTGGTTCCTTTCTCTTCTCATTGCTGTCAGGCTCCTGGTTCTTTGGGGGCTCTCAGATCTTCCTTAAGAGAGCAGCAGGTCCGGGCTAAAGGTGGAAAGAAGAGAGCCAGGGTGGCCCGGTCCTGTTTTTAGGATTCTGATGGAAAACGTTAACATGTACCCATCCCACTTCCTGCTGTGGCTGTTTCTGCTTCAGACCGGGTACTACCTTATCCTTTATTTGCCCCCATGTAGGTCCCCATTCAGGATGACTTTTTATGGTAGTTTATTTACAAAAGGAGAAAGAGTGAAAGTAAGGAAATGTGAGAGTAGATAATTACTCTGGCCCAGTCTGAACCAGACAGAGCTTCAGAGGCCCCAGCAAAGGGAGCCCAGAGGTAAATTAAACAAGGGTTTTAGCCACAAGGCCTCCTCCAAGACAAGGGGCCTCTGTGGAGGCTAGTTCCTCCAGAAAAGCCAGGAAAAGGAGTCAGCCTTTTTCACTGACCTATGTGATAGTTCTAAGGGAAAATCTAAGAGCAGTCCGAGGTCCCAAGCTGGAGCTCCTTCAAGGTCAAGTTTGAAGGTGAAAGGGCTGGTCACAGAAAATTTCTCCCACTTTTAAAGACCATTCCTTTTGTCACTTTCTGTACCTTCCATCCATTTTAAGTGGACCAATTACAGCTTTACCTTTGCTTAGAACTACCCAGAGAGCAGTCAGTGGGTTTCTGTCACCCACTATAGCACACGAGGTTGACAGACCTTCCCATACTTAAGGATAAGTGGGGTGTATATATGCTTCTGGTGATTAAAAGTGGGTGAAGGGAGAGTTAATCTCATCTTCCCAATCTCCCTGTGATCCTTTGGAAGATTAGTCTCCTCATTGGATCATTTGACATAATCATTTTGTACCCCTAAAAATCCTCTTACTACAGGTGCATACTATATTGCACCTTCTAAGAGGAAACTACAATACTTAGAGATAAGAGGGAAATAGAAGAGAGAAAGCAAAACCAATGTTTGCTAGGCACATTTACAATAAACTAATTAAGAGGCATCCACTTTAGCAGAAGAGTGTACATTCAGAATAACTGTGTTCAACCCCATTCAGTTCAATCAATTGCACCCCAAAGTTCATTCTGGATCTTCCCCCAGGAAGAGGGAGTTTCTGCAGTCATTTTTCTCCAAATAGTTCATTTTGGGGATTCAAGGAGTTGAAAATTCTCTCAAATGAAATTTTAAATTGTGGATTTTATGAAAATATATATAATCCCTCCTGATTCAACTCAGAATACATGTTTGAGTTATGGGGTATATGAATCAATTATTGAAAGAAAAACAAAAAGCAAAAAAAGGAAAACAAATAGAAGGAAAAATTAAACTTCGGGAGAAAGAAAAAATTCAAAACAAGAATCAAAATATCAAAAGTCTATGTATATAAAAATTTCTGGGTAAACAAAAACAAACTCATAACAGGCCCTTGTATTAGGGTTCAATTAAAGTAAATTCTGTCCCACAAGTCGTAGGACAAAATTCAGGAATATTGCACTTACCCATTATAAGGTAGGAATACAGGAAGTTGCCATACTGTAAGAGAGAAAGAGGTCTATTTTCGTGTGAAAGGGAAGTGTCATTCTCTGGTCTGATTTTACCTTCACTTTCAGGGATAGGAGGAACCAGGATGATAGCCAAACTTCAGTACTTGTCCGAATGTTGCAGGGGGAAGGCCTGTGTCTGTCATATATCAAAGAACTGCAACTTCCAACCTCAAACAAGTCCTCTGTCTTGGCACAGATTCTCCTCAATCCCACCAGTATTGGTTTGGTCCTTTTTGACCTTATGCTTCTAGGCACTGTGCAGATTCTCATCAATCCCTTTGGGATTGGTTGGTCTCCTTGACCTTGTGCTTCTTGGCACTATATAATGACTCTTTTGGGCTCTCCTTGGTACTACAGTGGTTCTTTTGTTCCCTTCTCCTGGAATCAGGCACAGACAATAATCAGAGTCCTATAACATTTATCAATTAATGGCAGGTTTTCATAGTCTAAAGCTTTTGGGTATGTATTACTATTACAGCAAATATATATTTTAAACTAATATTACTGCAAAATCAAAAAAGATTAATGTTGATTATATGTACTTTAAGTACAAGAAATGAGAACAAAGAAAATTCAAATACTCTATTGCATATACAAAGAAAAACAACGATAAAAATTTTTTAAATCAAAACTATATAGTTCCCAATCAGTGACACACTGTGTTTACGCAAGGAGAGGCAGAATGCAAAGGTTACTCACTCAAAAATGAAATCCATTCCTTTTTAACTTAGCTATCATCCACAGTGTGAGTGTTCATAATTTTCACTAAGAAAACAGCTTTATAAAAAACAATAGTATAGCAGCTAATGCACATTCAAGAAGTATCAAAATCCTCCAAATCATAAGAGCACATTTAAATGACAATAGCAAACTCGCTGTCATACAGGATTTACATGAGTTGCTGTGTGACATTTTTAAGAAACATATGAACTCATGGATACGTGTTACAAGTTCTACATATGTAGCAAATCATTCAACCTTGGCTGAGATATTTTTAGCAAAGTCTATTATTGCCATCATTCCAAAATGTGGCAGACAAGCCCAGAAAAAAAAACACAAACCTCTATTGCTGATGAAAACCTTTTTGGGTCTAAAATGTCACCAAGAATCTAGATCATTATGGTGGAAGGGTAGAATAAGCTGAAGTTACAAATATAAAAAACCCATTTTGAAGCTAGTAGGCTTCACAGGAAAAATCATTCCCACCTCCCAGATGAGATTATAACCCATTTTGAAGTAACTAAACCTCTTGGGAAAACTCCCTCCCTCTGGTATGAGACTCTAACAGTGTAAAAACCTGTCTCCAATATGTCCACTCATTACACATGGATCTGAGGACTAAATAGTGAAAATCATTTAAGATGTCTCATCCATGACATTTTTAATAAATGCGGAGGTGGGGAATACAATAGTGCCTTTGCACTCTTCTTCAACCACAAATGGACCCTTACCTCTTGTTACAAAGAATTCAAAGGGCAGGCAAATGATCAATCAGAGGTATTGATGCCACTAGATATCTGAAAATCATGTCTGAAGACCCCTTAAAATCAATTTAAATTCTTAAGTCATTAAATTCTCCAAAAGTTGTATACAGGTTGTAATCAGGTTGATGGAGTCCATCCATCAGTGATATGACAATTAACAAAGGCAAAAAGGAATAAAAGGCCATTTTGGCAACATGTGATCTCGATGGATTTGGTGACAAGCCCAGTATCCATAAGGGCTTATGGTTTTGCTATGGAAAAGGGTTTGTACAACTTGTTTATGGGCTTTTACAATGATATTTTCTCCGGTCATATGGGGAGGTACAACACATATAGCTAATGGCCTAAACACAGTAACAGAAAGTGACACAGTGTAACAGACTATATTACATTAGATTAATATGTGAAATTAAAACAAAATTAAACCTTAAAGCAAACAATCAGCAAATACAATATATGTGTCAGGATACAGGCACTGAATCCAAGAGTCCTTTTCTTCAATTCTAATAGCTGCGTTACAGACTTTTCCACTATTTTGGAGTTGAACAAAACGGGAACAATTAGCAATCAATAAAGCAGTGGAGTCTGAAAAGGCTTAAAAAGTCACCTCCAGACTCCTTAAGGTTCCTTCCCTTCCCCAGTATTATCACCAGATGGGACAGAGACTGAATAGGCTCTGATGATGAGAAAGTATGAAAAGATAAATCTCTCTTACTCTGGGTGATTCTAAAAGTTATTTTCAATGCTTTTTATAAAAGGCTAAAGCTCCCCCAAATCTCTTCCATAACATTTTCCACTTGTATTTCAAGATCATTGAAGTTACTTTCAATTTAAACTTTTAATTCAGCTCTGAGTTCCAACAAACAATCATCTTGTTTCTCCTTAAGGATGAATATGTAAAATACCAACCCTATTTCACTGCCTAGAAACAGTGCTACGTAGAGCCACTGTGAAATGTTCTCTGGAATTATGACTCATCTTATGTATTCATTCATTCATTTATTTATTCATTCATTCATTCATTCATTTATTAACTTGTTTATTTATTTTTAGGAAAAGTTTCCATGGTTACATGATTCATGTTCCTACTTTCCCCTTCACCTCCAACCCCCTCTCCCTATAGCCAACACACATTTCCACTGGTTTTAACATGTGTCATCAATCAAGACCTATTTCCATATTATTTTTTTAAACCCTTAACTTCTGTGTATTGGCTTCTAGGTGGAAGAGTGGTAAGGGTAGGCAATGGGGGTCAAGTGACTTGCCCAGGGTCACACAGCTGGGAAATGTCTGAGGCAGGATTTTAACCTAGAACCTCCCATCTCTAGGACTGACTCTCAATCCACTGAGCTACCCAGCTGCCCTATTTCCATATTATTGATAGTTGTATTGGTGTGGTCATTTCGAGTATGACCCATTTTAAATATCAAAGAAACAGTGTTGTTCCAACTTGGGAGATGCTATTAAAAATAACTTGGAATGGGTTTTTTAAATCATGTTTAAATTTAATTATTAAATTGCTTGTAATTTTGTTTTTTTGTCAGAAGATGGCACTCCTGCCTAGGGATCAGGGTCCCAGTGTGGTCTCTTTAAGGATGTAGACACACCTTGATCTAATTAGCATTTGGGTGGAGGGCAGGTGATGAACAAACCTTTTGCCAGAGGCTAAATTTGGGAGGGGTAAGGGGAGTCAGCTGAAGCTTTGCACAGTCGGTAATTTAATTAAGAGGTTTTGAGAGAGTTTTTCCTCTCTCCTTCCCCTAAGGGTTAAACACTAGAACCATGTGCTTCTGATCATGTGTTTCCCTCATTTGGGAAAAAACACTGCTTTTCTAAGTTGGCCTGGGGCAATGAGTTTTTATAAATTATTTTTTCCCTTAGTGTTTTTTGTTTGTTTTTTAAAGTTTAATGTAGCTCTTCCTGACTGATCTCCCCAGGTTTCACTTCTTACTTAAGTTAATTCTAGAGACACGTGGGGGGCTTCTACAGAAGGAAAGTTGATTTCAGGAGCAAAACAAGGTTAAAGCTTTGTTAATTTCAGCCTAACAATCACTCTCTCTAATAACAAACCTCACTGAGTCGAACTCACTACCTCTACTCCAGGGCTCTGGCAGATTTTGGCTACCAAGGTGGAGTCCCACCATCAGGTAAAAACCTAATTGGGTTGTTGTTCCCCTGAGGCAAGGGCATTTGGAAGGCCTCAGGGCCATGCCTCTTAAGGCTTTTTTTTGTTTTTGTTTTTGCTTTTGCTAAATTTAAGTTTTATTTTTTTACATTATTTATTTATTTTTATTTTGAATATTTTCCCATAGTTAAATGTTTCATGTTCTTTCCCTCTCCCCAAACTCCCCTAACTACCCCTTAATCCCAAGCACAATTCCACTGGGTTTTACATGTATCATTGATTAAGACCTAATTGCATATTATTGGACTAGAGTTATCACTTAATGTCTTCATCCCCAGTAATATCCCCATCAGCCTACGTGTTCAAACAGTTGTTTTTCCTCTGTGTTTCTCCTCCCACAGTTCTTCTTCTGAATGTGGCTAGTTTTCTTTCTCATAAGTCCCTTAGCCTTGCTCTGGATTCTTGCATTGCTGCTAGTAGAGAAGTCCGTTATGTTGGATTGTACCACAGTGTATCAGCCTCTGTGTACAATGTTCTCCTGGATCTGCTCCTTTCATTCTGCATCAATTCCTGGAGGCCATTCCAGTTCACATGGAATTCCTCCAGTTCTTTATTCCTTTGAGCACAATAGTATTTCATCACCAACAGATACCACAATTTGTTCAACCATTCCCCAATTGAAGGACATTCTCTCCTTTTCCAATTTTTTGCAACCACAAAGAGTGCAGCTATAAATATTTTTGTACAAGTCTTTTTCCTTATTATCTCTTTGGGGCATAAACCAAGCAGTGCTATGCATGCCTCTAAGATCTAAAACAGCTGTGTTCTTTTTAAGGGGGAAAAAAGAAAAATATTTAAACTTACTCTTGTCTAGTAGCTGTGAATTATAGAAAGCTACAAAGAAGGTGACTTGAGATTTTTACAGAGTAAAGGAAAAGTCAAGAAAAATTGAGGGAGATTGAGGGCATTTGTGACAACCTTTGTGGATTTCTAGAATGTAAGGGTTAAAAATTAAAGGTTGTACAAAATGTATAAAAACGTGGTTACCAAAAATATATTTCTTAAGTCAAGATGACTTTTTATAGTAGTTATTTGTCACCCACTATAGCATATGAGGGTCATAGACCTCCCCATACAAGGATAAGTGGGGTGTGTATGCTTCTGGTGATTAAATCTAACAGTGGGTGAGGAGAGAGTTAATCCCATCTTCACAGCATCTCCCTGATTCCATAGGGAAAAACATTTCAGAGTAAGATATTTCTCCAGGTTTTAGTCTTCCAACATCATTCTCGTTTCAGACACAAAATGCCTTTGTCAGTATTCCATTGGGTTCTGAATGATTGGTCTCCAGTGCTGGCTCTGATACTCTTCAAGATTAGGAGTTTTGGTAAATCCTTTGTGTGCTTCAGTGTCCTCCAGTCATTTGATGAGGGTTGTACTATTTGGATTCTGAAGGTTCAGCTCTATGTCTTGTGACTTTTGCTGGTTTAGGGATCAATAACACTCAAGGATGTGACTGTGGACTTCACCCAGGAGGAGTGGGACCTGTTGGACCTCTCTCAGAAAGAGCTGTACTTGGAGGTCATGCTGGAGAATGTACAGAATCTACTCTCTGTGGGTAAGGACCATTTCCTCTGTTAACCCTGAATCTCTCACTAAGGAAATGTCTTCATTCCAAGACAAATATATAGGATTTTGAACCTTTTTCAGTGATCAAAAAAGAAAAAGTGCTGATCTTTGCCCTGGGTTCTCCTCCCACCTGCTTTTCATTAAAAAAGTCAAATTAATAAGAATCCAAGTCATTCCCTAATTGACAAATGATTAAAGGTTATGAATAATCAGTTTTCAGATGAAGCAATCAAAGCTCTTATTAATCATATGAAAAAATGTTCTAAATCCCTCTTGATTAGAGAAGTAAATTAAAAGATCTCTGAGGTACCACCTCACCACTACCAGATTGGCCAATATAACAGTAAAGAAAAATGACAAAGGTTGGAAGGAATGTGGCAAAATTAACTGATCCATCCATTCTGGAGGATGATTTGGAATTACTCCAAAAGGGTTATGAAATGATGCAACTCTTTTGATCCAGTAATACCAGTACTAGGTCTGTACCCCAAAGAAATCAGAAAAAAGGAAAGGACCTACATGTAGGAAAAGATTTGTAACTGGTGTTTTGGTGGTAGTGAAAAACTGGAAATTGAAATGATATCTATCAGTTGAAGAATGGCTGAACAAATTGTGTTATATTATGGTGATGGAATACTATTGTGCTCTGTGAAATGATGAATAGGATGATTTCAGAAAAAGCTGGAAAGACTGACATGAAGTGATGCAGGATGAAATAAGCCAAACCAGGAGAACATTGTGCAAAGTACCATTAATATTGTGGAATGATCAACTGTGATAGACTTGGCTATTCTCAGCAATACAATGATACAGTACAATGCTGAGGGATTCTGATAAAGAATACTTCCAGATAAACAACTGTTGGACTTGGAATCCAAGTGAAAGCATAAATTATTCAGTTGTTTATTTGGGTTTTTGTTTTGAGGTTGTGGCTTTATATGATTATTCACTTACAAAAATAAATAATATGAAAATAAAATTTTTAAAAAAGTATAAAAGTGTATCTCACAGCTCCTAATTCTGCTTAGTCTAGTAACTTTGTCCTTATTCCTCCTTCATTCTTTCCTCAAATTGCAGGCCACATGATAGGAATGGAAAGGAAAAGAATAAACATTTCAAAATACCTGCTCTGTGTCCTCTCCTGGGTAAAGGAGTTCATTCATTTAACAACATTCCTATGAGTGTGATATTCTTATTGTCCTCAATTTATACTTGAGGCATCTGAGGCAAACAGAGGTTAAATAACTTGCCCAGGAGCACTCACTTGCCATCTCTCTGAAGCACAATTCAATTTGTTTTTTCTGACTCCCAAGTTCTTTTCTTTTACCCTTTTGCTACCGGCAACCTTTAATTTCTAGATAGTAGAAGGTGTGGAATGTGCCTATCCTTCTATTACAAGAGGTAAGTAAAGATGGAATTTTCTGATTGCAAATGGGTTCTATGATCTCTTCCCTCCTGAAAATTTCCCAACAGTGAATATAACTGAAAGCATTCTGTAGGCCTTACTTACATGCCGTTAAAAAGACCATATCTTTTATTTTTCTCTCCTAATCCCTTCCTTCTTTCTTTTGCCCAGGGCTTCCAGTACCTAGAGAAAATATTATCTCATGTTTTCAGCAAGGGCAAGCACCATGGCTGCTAGAGCGAAAAGGCCCAAGGAGCTCCTGTCCAGGTAAGTGAGGTGAAAGCAGGTGTATAAGGACTGTTATTGCAAAAGACTTATCTGTTGTAGCAAAGAGAGTGCTAGACTTGGGGGCTGGCAGAACAATGCTGAATCATGTTGTTCATTTCCTGAAAAATGTATGATAGACTCAGTATAGAGATGAATATTTAGTGTGTCTGCATTAAATGACATAATATCTCCATCTGTAGGGAAAAGAAGAAAACTTATATTCCACTTTGAAAATTACTATATAAGAGTTAGCATATAAAATTTACCAAGGATGACAGTGTGATAGTGCATCCAAAATAATGAGAACAGACTATGACACAAAATTTAAGAACAATCAAAGAGTGGCTTTTTTTTAAAATTTTAAACCCTTAATTTCTGTGTATTGACTTATAGGTGGAAGAGTGGTAAGGGTAGGCAATGGGGGTCAAGTGACTTGCCCAGGGTCACTCAGCTGGGAAGTGTCTGAGGCCGGATTTGAACCTAGGACCTCCAGTCTCTAGGCATGGCTCTCAATCCACTGAGCTACCCAGCTGCCCCTCAAAGAGTGGCTTTTTAAGAAAGGTAGAAAGTTCAGTGGAGAAAGACTGTCCAATACTGTGGACAAATCATGCTCAGGCTTAGGGTTTGAGTTGTAGTCTAGCTTCCAGGAAGTTGGTCAGGCCATCCCTCCATTCTTTACTCATGATATGAGTTGCAAAGTATGATCAGAATCTTGGGTCTGCAAATGTCACAGGTCCATTGTGAGCTTTCATTGTTATTGTATGTGAAAGTATTTCTGTAATTTCCATCTTTCAGATATGACCAAATCGTGTATGCAAAGACTGGTTCTTCCTGTTTAATTTTCAAAACTCCTTTTTGCCTGTGGAAATGGAATAAAAATCAGTTGATTTTCTGCCATTAGAGGAAAGTGTTAGAGAGATATTTAGCTTAGCAGATAGGATGAATGATTGACAAGGAACAGGCTTCAGAATACTGTGTGGGTGACAAAGAAAAAGTCAGTTGAACTGAAAACTCTCTGGAGATGAGTGCTGATTTCTCCTCTGTGTGTGGATCCTGTCTAACTGACATCATCTACAAGCAAAAGACCTCTTTAGCTGGAGTTAGGTCGAGTTGAGATGAGACATTACAGGGTTAAACTCTATGTCAAATATCCTTGTTCCCTCTCCAAGCTTGGATTTTATAGTAGCAGTTACACTGGGACATCAATGAAACATATCTGGTAAAGAGACATCTTTGGACACACGTGAGATACCCACAACTACAGCTAGACCTGTTCACCATCCTGTTTCTTAATTGGTTAGAGATTAGGTAGCTGTCAGTTTTGTAGCCGCTAGTGTAGTTTTATCCTCCCAGACTTTGGGGAGGGGACCCTTAGTACTTTAGGATAGTTTACTCAATCCCTTCCCTTCCTGTCCCAGTTCTGATTAAACCCTTTTAATATATACATATGCTCCTTGTTAAGTTCCTTTCCCAAATATGGGTAATTGGCACCCCACCAACAATAAGGACCAACTGTGTAAAGATCCAGCTAGTACTTTGGTATTATTCCATTTACCCTCATTTATCCCATTTCCTATCTTACCCAAACCCACCAGGGTTAGTTTATTATTTCAAAAGAAACTGTATTTCTCTATGTGTGTGTCCTTCTTCCTGTGTTTATATCATTATTTGTTTTCTTCAGAGGCAAAGACTAATTCTGAAGTAAAGGAGATGTCTACAAAGCTGAACTTTTTTGTGGAAGGATGTCGCCCCCCAAGATGCATGACTGAGGGTCTCTGTAACTTCATTTTGAGAGAAAACTGTGACTCTAATATGAAAGTAAATAAAAATCCAAAGAGTGGCTGTGAATTTGATGAGACTGCAGAAAAATTCAGCCAATATTCAGTCCTAAATCACTATAAAAAATTGACCCCAGTAAATGAGAGTTTTCAGGATAGTAAATACAGCAAATGCTTTCCTGAAGAAGTAAGACTTATTCAGTCCCCTGATAAACCTTCTGAAATGCCCCTGTATCAAGGTAACCTACAGGGAATGGCCTTTAGCTCTCTTAATAGACATTCAATCAGTAAATGTGTAAAGATGGTTTCTGTGAGTAATAAAGGTAGGAGACATTCTAGTCAGAACTCTGAGCTTGCTGTACATCAAATAATCCACTATGGAGAGAAACCTTATGAATGTAAACAATGTGGAAAGACTTTTACACAGAGGGGCCATCTTGCTGCTCATCAGAGAGTCCACACTGGAGAGAAGCCTTATGAATGTAAACAGTGTGGAAAGGCTTTCACAGTGAGGGGCCATCTTGCTAGACATCAAAGAATCCATACTGGAGAGAAAACTTATGAATGTAAACAGTGTAGAAAGGCTTTCACAGTGAGGGGCCATCTTGCCGCACATCAGAGAATCCATACTGGAGAGAAACCTTATGAATGTAAACAGTGTGGAAAGGCTTTCAATTTTAGGAGCTATCTTGCTAGACATCAGAGAATGCACACTGGAGAGAAACCTTATGAATGTAAACAGTGTGGAAAGGCTTTCACACGGAGGAGCTCTCTTGCCAGACATCAGAGAATGCACACTGGAGAGAAACTTTATGAATGTAAACAATGCAGAAAGGTTTTCACACTTAAGCTCAGTCTAGCTGGACATCAGACAGTCCACACTGGAGAGAAACCTTATGAATGTAAACAATGCGGAAAGGCTTTCACAAGGAAGAGCACTCTTGCTGCACATCATAAAATCCACACTGGAGAAAAGCCTTATGAATGTAAACAGTGTGGAAAGGTTTTCACTCATAGGAGCAGTCTTGGTATACATCAGACAGTCCACACTGGAGAGAAACCTTATGAATGTAAACAATGCGGAAAGGCTTTCACAAGGAAGAGCACTCTTGCCGCACATCAGAAAATCCACACTGGAGAAAAGCCTTATGAATGTAAACAGTGTGGAAAGTCTTTCACTCATAGGAGCAGTATTACTAAACATCAAAGGATCCACAGTGGAGAGAAACCTTAATATGTGGAGTGAAAAATTTGTGTGTTATTCTCAAGGTAATTTTCATTAATAATTAAATTAGTAGAGCTCATCTCCCCTTCTTCCCTGCCTCCCCCATCAAGCTCCCTTCAAGACACCCTCAATCACACCCTCCAACCTTCTCCCTGTAGGACAAAAGCTTTACATCCTGTAAATGTTTTGCCTTGTAAATGTTTTGGCTGTTCTTAGACCCTAAAGCAACACATGATCAGATCTTAAGTACCCTTTTGTCTTAGACGTTCTTCCCACTGAATCAAAGACTTCCCCCAGGTAGTGGAGCCCAATGGCTGGAATGATACTATGTACCCATTGTAAAACCTCAGCTCCTCACAGATAATCCAGTTCTGTAGAGCTCCCCTTTTTGTATCTATCTACAGCTTCCTGATCATTTCTTTAAAATGTTAATTTGCTTGAATGTATCCATTGTAAAGCTATTCAACTTTATATTCCTTTCCTTTATTTCTGGATTTCAATCATTGTAAAAATGTTATCATCCCTTCAGAGAGGCTTTGATTGTATCAGCCTTCTCCTATAAATAAGGGATTTTTTCTGTGAATTTTTGGAGTATTTGTCTTAGGTCAATGGCTTGAGATAGTGCCCTGCATTTTTTCTTCCTCTCTCAATAAAGCATTACATCTTAAGTGATGGTTTCCCCGGCCTTTCTTTAATAGTGATTAAAGGGGGTGTGCTTTGAAATTTTCAAGGCCCCCTCAATTTGCCCTCCACACATTCTGAATATAAAAAATGTGGAAATGGTTTTCCATGGAAGGTTTCTCTTGCTACACATCAGAGCATAGTGTAGAGAAACTTTATGAATGTCATTAATTTGGATAGGCTTTCACATAAAGCTCCACAGTTGCTTCATGTCAGGAAATCTTTACTGGAAACAGACCTCATGAGTGAGAGTGATCTTATAGTTGGCACTCTTAGGCTTTTTGACATAAGAGGATCCACACTAGAGAGAAACTTTAGGAATATGATGAATGTGGTAAGGCCTTGAGGCAACAATCATCTCTTATTCCCAATGAGAATTTCCTTTGGATAGAAATCTTATTACTGTCATGAATGAAGAAAGACACTGAAATGGAGAGACCAGAGTTTGTTCAGTAAGAGAAGATGGATTCTGACCAGATCAGTGCTAGATGGATTCCCTGTAGGAAGGCTTTTAGCCAGAGATCATATCTCTTCCTTTCTATCAGAGGATTCATAGTGCAGAATAACCTAATGAATATGTTCAAGTTGTATGTGTTTTCCTCAGGAGGAGAGTGATGACTAAAAATGTAAATTATAATAAATCTGAGGGACCACCCCGTATCTATTAGATTGGCTATTATGACAGAAAAGGAAAGTGATAAAAGTTGGAGTTATGTGGGAAAACTGAGATACTAATGAACTATTGGAGGACTGGTGAACTGATTCAACCCTTTTGGAGAGAGCAGTTTAGAACTATGTTAAAAGGGCATTAAGAAACAAAAAGGAAGAGGATCTATATGTGTTTTTTTAAAAGAAGCACTGTAAACCTGCTCTTTTTGTGGTGATGAAAGAATTGGAAAATAAGAGGAAGCTCATCAATTTGGAAATGGCTGAGTAAATGGTGGCATATGATTGTGATGGAATACTATTGTTTTATAATTAATGAGGACAAGGAAGAGCTCAGAAAAACCTGGAAAGACTTGAGAACTGATGCAGACTGAATTTTGCAATACCAGGAGAACAATGAACATTGGGACAGCAATATGATGCAAAACAATTGTGAACTGAGCTATTCTCAATAATACAATGATCCTAAATAATCCCCAAGACTGCATAATAAAAAATTTCATGTTTCCAAAGAACTCGTGGAGTCTGAATCCAGACCAAAGAGCAATTTTTTCATTTTTTGATTTTTTTTTAGTTTAGCTCTCTATAAGGATCAATAAGAAAAATATTTTATATGATTCAAAATCTTTATGAGATTGCTTAACATCTGTTGGGCATGGGAGAAATAATCCAAGACAAATCTTTTTTAAAATGTTGGATATTGTTTTTACACATGATTGTCAAAATATAAAATATGAAATGATGGAGAAGAGTTGTGTCATCAGTGAACAATATTCTTTCTGGAATGAAGGAATGTAAAGGGAATGATTACAGGAAAGGCTTCCCCTTGAACTCATACTTGATTATACAGTGGATATCTTATGCTGGAGATAAGAATCAGTATCTCCAATTCCCCAGGAAAGCCATTTTTGTTGTAGTAAAAACTTCATAAACAGTCCCACAGAGGAGCCCTCATTAAACCCCATATTTCATACTATGCAAAATAGTACAATGAAAAGGACTTTTTTTCTCAAATCCTAATGCTTGTCACTCTTCCTCATTATTTGTTGGTGTTCGTCTGTTACAGTTATTTTAGCTATTCCCTAGTTAACTGACACTTGTTTCCTGTTATTTTTGCTGGCATGTATAGATCTTATCAAAGAAACAAAATAAGAGTGCATTGGGAAGATGTGGAAGGGTTGGGAACCTGGTCC
This sequence comes from Gracilinanus agilis, assembly GCF_016433145.1. Classification (NCBI taxonomy): domain Eukaryota; kingdom Metazoa; phylum Chordata; class Mammalia; order Didelphimorphia; family Didelphidae; genus Gracilinanus; species Gracilinanus agilis. Next base: position 3,407,265 of record NC_058132.1, read on the forward strand.
TTACAGTTCAGTGCATTCTATCCAAGGGCTCAGGCTCATGATGCAGTGGGCTGATTTCTGGGTCTGAGCAGAAGACCAACCCATTTGATAAAGTAACGTAAGGGTTAAAATAGGGGTTTTGACAAAATAAGAGGGCAGCTTTTAATAATTTGTTTTAATGAGAATGTAGTAGAGTTGTAAATTCATGTTATCCCTTTTAGCAACAGAAAGAAAACTTCTAACAGCTCTTAACAATTAATAATTTAGTTTAATTAAAATAGAGATAGTAAAGGAATATAGTAAAATGAATATAGTAAAGGAGAGAAATATAGGAAAGAGGTAGAGAAAGAAATTTTTCCTAAGTCTCTACAAGTTATCCTATAACTACCTGTAATTACTGCCTAAAACTGCCACTAATAACCACCACCCCACAAAGTTGCAACCCAATCTAGCCCAATCAAAATTGTTATATTGAATCTCTGGGAGCCAAGAATCCACACTGTTGATTGACAGGTGGGTCTGTTGGATATCGGAATGTTCCCAGAGGGCCGTGAGGACAGGGGAGAGAGCGGTTGGCCCAGGGTGGTATAAATTCCTTGGCAGCCCTGGCTGAGGGTTCCTTTCCTTCGCTTGGACTGGAGATCTGTGGATCCTGGTCTTTTGGAATTGAGACTTGCTGGGCTCAACCTTGCAAGATCTTCCTGTCTTGTTCCTGATTACATCATCAACCTATACCCAGACCATCATCTTCTGATTCTACTGCCCCTAGATATTAGGAAATCAATCATCTTAGTTATCTAGGTTTCCCAGGGCCCGGGACGGATCCGGGAAGTGGGCAGGAGAAGAAGAAGAGGGTGGAAAAGGGGTGGATATCCCAAAGACTGTTTAGGTATATCATCTAGCAAAAGAAGAAGCTGAAACATCAAGAAGCAGTTTGCCTACTCTGGTTTATCTGTGGCCAGGCTGGACCAGAGAAGCTAACCATCCTGACTCAATACTTGCCTACAGATCTGAGGGTTTATCATCATCCAAGTAGATAGGGTTTCCCAATCCCTCTATCCAATCCCAATACCCCATCTTTGCTAAATACAATCAAAGCCTTTTATTTATTTTTTTTCACATTTCCACTGGTTTTATTATGTGTGGTCAGTCAAGACTTATTTACACATTATTGATAATTACATGGGTGTGGTCTTTTCAGGTCTACATCTCCAACCATGTCTTCATCAACCCAAGTGTCCAAGCAGTTGTTTTTCTTCTGTGTTTCTACTCCTGTAGTTCTTCCTCTGAATGTGGGTAGTGTTCCTTTCCATAAGTCCCTCAGAATTGTCTTAGGTCATTGCATTGCTGCTAGTACAGAAGTCCATTACATTCAATTTTACCACAATGTATCAGTCTCTGTGTACAATGTTTTTCTGGCTCTGCTCCTTTCACTCTGCATCAATTCCTGGAGGTCATTCCAGTTCACATGGAATTCCTCCAGTTCTTTATTGCTTTCAGCACAACAGTATTCCATCACCACCAGATACAACAATTTTTTCAGTCATTCCCCAACTGAAGGACATTCCCTTGTTTTCCAGTTTTTTTGTGACCACAAAGAGTGCAGGTATAAATATTTTTGTACATGTCTTTTTTCTTATGGTCTCTTTGGGGTATAAACCCAGCATTGTTATGGATGGATCAAAGGGCAGGCAGTCTTTTTTTTTAAACCCTTAACTTCTGTGTATTGACTTATAGGTGGAAGAGTGGTAAGGGTAGGCAATGGGGGTCAAGTGACTTGCCCAGGGTCACACAGCTGGGAAGTGTCTGAGGCCGGATTTGAACCTAGGACCTCCCATCTCTAGGCCTGACTCTCAATCCACTGAGCTACCCAGCTGCCCCCTGGCAAGCAGTCTTTTATCACTCTTTGGGCATAGTTCCAAATTGCCATCCAGAATGGTTGGATCAGTTCACAACTCCACCAGCAATGCATTAATGTTCCAATTTTGCCACATCCCCTCCAGCATTCATTTCAGCAGCACTCTCTCCCACTATCATTTTAGCCAATCTGCTAGGTGTGAGGTGCTACCTCAGAGTTGTTTTGTTTTGCATTTCTCTAATTATTAGAGATTTAGAACACTTTCTCAAGTGCTTATTAATACTTTTTATTTCTTTATCTTAAAATTGCCTATTCATGTCCCTTGCCCATTTATTAATTGGGGAATGGCTTGATTTTTATACAATTGATTTAGCTCTTTGTATATTTGAGTAATTAGATCTCTGTCAGAATTTTTTGTTATAAAGATTTTTTCCCAGTTTGTTGTTTCCCTTCTGATTTTGGTTGCATTGTTTTTCTTTGTACAAAAGCTTTTTAATTATTATAATCAAAATTATTTATTTTACATAAATAAAAGAGGTGATAATGGGCATCCTTGTTTCACACCTGATCTTATTGGGAAGGCTTCTAATTTATCCCCATTGCATATGATGCTTGTTGATGGTTTAAGATATATACTGTTTATTATTTTTAGGAAAGAACCTTCTATTCCTATACTTTCTAGTGTTTTCAGTATTTTGTCAAAGGCTTTTTCAGCATCTATTGAGATAATCATGGGTTTTTTTATTGGTTTGCTTATTGATATGGTCAATTATGTAGATGGTTTTCCTAATGTTGAACCATCCTTGCATTCCTGGTATAAATCCCACCTGATCATGATGAATAACCATCTTGATCACTTGCTGGAGTCTTTTTGCTAGTATTCTATTTAAGATTTTTGCATCTATATTCATTAAGGAGATTGGTCTGTAATTTTCTTTCTCTGTTTTTGATCTGCCTGGCTTTGGAATCAGTACCATATTTGTGTCATAAAAGGAGTTTGGTAAGACTCCTTCTTTGCTTATTATATAAAATAATTTGTATAGTATTGGGATTAATTGTTCTTTGAATGTCTGGTAGAATTCACTTGTGAATCCATCAGGCCCTGGCGATTTTTTCTTAGGGAGTTCTTTAATGGCCTGTTCAATTTCTTTTTCTGATATTGGATTATTTAAGTATTCTATTTCTTCTGCTGTTAATCTAGGCAATTTATATTTTTGCAAATAATCATCCATATCACCTAGATTACTAAATTTATTGCTATATAATTGGGCAAAATAGTTTTTAATGATTGCCTTAACTTCCTCTTCATTAGAGGTGAGGTCTCCTTTTTCATCTTTGATACTATTAATTTGGTTTTCTTCTTTCCTTTTTAAAATTATATTAACCAGTACTTTGTCTATTTTATCTGTTTTTTCAAAATACCAGCTTCTACTCTTATTTATTAATTCAATAGTTCTTTTACTTTCAATTTTATTAATTTCTCCTTTGATTTTTAGTATTTCTAATTTAGTTTTCATCTGAGGATTTTTAATTTGTTCATTTTCTAGTTTTTTAAGTTGCATGCCCAATTCATTAACCTCTGCCCTCCCTAATTTGTTAATATATGTACTCAATGATATCAATTTTCCCCTTAGAACTGCTTTGGCTGCATCCCATAAGTTTGGGTAAGATGTCTCATCATTGTCATTGTCTTCAATGAAATTATTAATTGTTTCTATGATTTGTTCTTTCACTAAATTATTTTGGAGAATCATATTATTTAATTTCCAATTTGTTTTTGGTTTGCCTCTCCATGTATTCTTACTAATAACTATTTTTATTGCATTATGATCTGAGAAGGTTACATTTATTATTTCTGCTTTTTTGCATTTGTTTGCCATGTTTCTGTGCCCTATTACATGGTCTATCTTTGTGAATGTTCCATGTGCTACTGAAAAGAAGGTGTATTCCTTTTTGTATCTATTTATTTTTCTCCAAATATCTATTAACTTGAATTTTTCTAGGGTTTCGTTCACCTATCTTATCTCTGTCTTATTTATTTTTTGGATTGACTTTTCTAGATCTGATAGGGGAAGGTTCAGGTCCCCCACTAGTATGGTTTTGCTATCTATTTCATCCTTGAGCTCCATTAGCTTCTCCTTTAGAAATCTGGAAGCTATTCCGTTTGGTGCATACATATTGAGTACTGATATTTCTTCATTGTTTATAGTGCCTTTTATTAGGATGTAGTAACCTTCCCTATCTCTTTTAACCTTATATATTTTTACTTTGGCTCTGTCAGAGATCATGATAGCCACCCCTGCCTTCTTTTTCTCATTTGAAGCCCAAAAGATTTTGCTCCATCCTCTCATTTTCATTCTATGTCTGTCTTTCTGTCTGATGTGTGTTTCTTGTAAACAACATATGGTTGGGTTTTGGTTTCTAATCCACTCTGCTATTTGCTTACGTTTTATGGGTGAGTTCATCCCATTCACATTCAGAGTTATAATTATCAACTCTGCATTCCCAGACATTTTGTTCTCCTAGTCCTGTCCTTTCTTCTTTCACTGTTTCCTTCTATACCAGTGTTTTGTTTTTAATCAGTTCCTATAATCCCCTCCCTCATTGTACTTCCCTTTCTCTCCCCTCCCTTCATATTCCCCTCTTATTGTTCTTTAAAGCCATGCTCCTCCCCCCCAAGCCCTCTCCCTCTCTAATATTGCTTCCCTCCCTATCAGTCCCTTTGTTACCCTTCTACTTCTCTATAGGGTGTGAATCAATTTTCTGCCCCAATGGATCTGATTGTTCTTCTCTAAGTTTATTTCAATGCACTTAAGTATTGAATATTCCCTCTCTCTAACCTCTTTACCCTCAATCAAAGCCTTTTAGTGCCTTCCTGAAGTGGTTATTTATAGCTTCTCTGGGAAGGGAGATACTGCAGTCAGAGACAAACGTTACCAAGCTAATAGAGCCCATCATACACTATCAATCAACCCCAGGTGGGACCTGAAGGGATACCATCCATTGTCCTGAAGGGTCCTGCCTGGGCACTGTTTTAAAGGAGGAGGTGTCAAATTATCTAGTTAGGGCAAGCCTCAGTTGATCTTGCCCTAGCCACCTATCTGGGCTATCACCGTTGTCACACATTTACCAGTGGTAGTATCCAGTTTAGTTCATCGTCCCTCTCCATCTACAACATCTACTTTAATTTTATAACAAAATAAACCCAATCAGTGTTTAATCCAACCCCAACTAGGACTGTCAATGGAGACCAGTCACCTCACAACCCAGAAAAGGTCAAAAAGCCCTCTCAGTAAGCTCAGGCCTCCCTTTATATTCCAACAACTAAATGCCAACCACCAACCCAACTCACTCCCAGCAGCCAATTTCCCAGCAACTACCAGCCATAATTGTCAGCAACTGACCCTTTTATCACTTTTTCTACCTCACTTCATTACTCTATTGTTCCTCCTTCCTATGGTTTCTATGGTTTCTACTTCCTGTCACTGTGGGCTGGTTAATCCCTACACATCTCTGTGGTAAGAGAACCTCCAAGTCCCTGGTTAAATTTTAAAAAATAAAGTATTCCTTTTTATAGGAATAAGGGAGGATTTGAGGTGTCCAAATCCACCTTGTCTCTGGAAATATCATCTAATGGCAACTTAGGGGACATCCTAAGGTTGAGCCATCAGGCTAAAGAGAAGACACAACTCTCTTCATAAGCAAGAGGCAAGGTACCCTCTTTTCTGGGGACATTGGTTAAAGAGACACATTTTTTGCTGATGGGAATTTCATGCCCCCATTGAGAAATCATATTGTTCTTGGAGAAATAGCATATATTCTTCTATGCTACACAATGAAACATTTCTATAACATGAACAAAGTCCTAATTACTCCTCCCTCTGATAATTATTTTCCTTCTAATCAGACAGTCATTATAATGGAGAAGGAGATAAGTATTTCACTTGCTCTTTTAGCTCACAAGGAAACAAGGATATTTAAGAAGATCTCTTCATTTTTCGCCTTTCAAATATAGCCAATTAAATATTTGATGTTTTAATATTAGCAATATCATACAATATTAAGTGATACAATGTTACACATTCTATTATATCATCATATTTTAATAGATTATGTTCTATTATATTACATTATTCTTTAGAACATTACAATCAATGTCATATATCATTATAATTTCATAATAACAGAAGTTAGTTATTCTATTATTTCCATAAGGGAGAGTCAAATAACTTCAGAATGAAACATAATGTTTCAGATTTAGATTCCTAACTGCAATTAGAATTAAAATACATGAAACAATGTTTGATATAATTTAAACATATGATCAACAGGGTGAAGAAAATCCATGATTTTTTTTCAAATGTGTATTTTTTCACCATTTTAAAATTTTCATTTATGATCTAGCAACAATCAGATTGTAAGAGAAGCTGCTTTTTACAAGTTTGTAAAGCTGCTCTTTACAGGTTTGCAAAATTTCACAATAAGAAATATTAACATTTACATAGGGTTTGCCACAAACTAAGTAGGATATTAAACTTTTGGGGGTGCTAATATTTCCATATTTCCCTTTAGACAGGTAAAATCCCATGGCTAGTAAATTACATAGACTAGTGAATTCATTGTATTTCCCAGAATTATAGTTCTTCTTCAAAACTTAGCACTTTAAAAGGAAGAAATGATCTCACTTTATCAATACTCAGTTTCAAATTTTCCAGTGTGAAAGAGAATTCTTTATTTTATTGTCTAATCTGAGTTAACACTATCTTAAGTACCCCTACTTAATACTTCACTAGACTGAAGACAAGTTTAACTCCCCTTTGTCTACTTTTAAATTTAATTACCAAAAGATAATTCGAGAATTCATATGTTTAGAAATTAAATCAATAAGGAAACTGTGAAACTTTTTGATTCAATCAGCTGGGAATTTGTGAATCTTTTTGATGAGAATTTAACTTTCAGAAGGTGTGAAGTCTATCCCACAGACACTGCCTCCTGGACAGTGCTAGACAATTTAGAAACTGTGATTGGCCCTGTGAAGAGGGGAATGGACAAGAAGTCACCATAAAAGCAAGCCCCAAACTCTTTCAGGAGGAGATGGTCTTGGAGAAGATAGTCTGAAGAAATTGTCTTTTGGAGATAGTCTCAGATAGTCTTTGAGAGAGCTTTGCTAGAGATTAAGGCTTGCATCCTGGGCTCAGATGTGGGAAGCCAATAAGAGAATAGATAAAAATCTGAGACTCCTTTTTTGACCCCTTTTGTGATCCACATCTTTCCTTATTAGAAAGCTTTAAGTTACTAGCAAACCAGCAGTTAAGAGATTAACATTCTTCCCCTTTGGTCAGGAATGCAGCTGCTTGGTAAAGCCAAGGCCAAAACCTTAGCAGGGGCACTTTGCCCAGATTTGGAATAAATTGATGGGTCTCAAAAAAGTTGCTGGAGACAGTCAAGGCCGAGAAATCCTGGGGCTTTCTGTCCTACCAAAATATTCCCCAACCTGGCTTTCTGATAAGAACCCAGTCAAAATCCAGCCTTGGCCTTGTTCTATTCTGAAGTCAAATGAGAATTTTTGTGTTTTGATATGGCATAATTTGTAACTTCTGTGCAAACGTGAAGTTTTAGGGGGGTTCTTTTGTGTGAAGTGAGTCTTGAAATATCTATAATAAATTCCATGCTCCCAGAGACAGAGCTGGAAGCATGAGCTAAAAGATCTTTCATGTCCCTTACTTCTTGTCAGCTAAGCTGTCCTTATCAGAGATGATAAATAGATCTCGAGACTCAGAACTTGGTTTCTACTTGGACAATGACACTTGGATTAATTCCCTTGATGAGGGAAAGGCTGACCCATTTCCTAACTTCTGGAGAGACTAGCTTCTATCTTGGAGGAGACCAAGTGGTTACTCACTACTAGACTTCCTGGTTGAGAGCTAATCAATCAATGCCTGGATTAAGCAGACTTGGAGCAAAACATTTAAGTTGATAGGCTAGATTACTACTCCATTCCCCTCACATTTCTCTTCTTTATTGATTCCTCTCCATTTGTAAATATTTGTAAATAAAATTTCTGACTCAAGATATAATAACTACTGGCGACCACATAATTTCATATAATCATTGTCCAATCATTAATTTTAACCTTTACACCAGCTAACTGTAACCTTATCCCTATTTACTATCAAAGAGCTGCATCAATTTTTGTCCCCATCCAAAGGCCTGATCCTATCTTTTGCCTTCATTGAATCCACTTGTGTGGAGTGAGAAATTAGTGTTTCAGTCTCAAGTTATTAAAAGTTGTTAGTATCTAAAGGTTGTTGTTCCCTCCCCCCATTCTTACCAAAGCTTTGCAGCTTTAAGGGGCCCTGCCAGGGAATTGCCTCAGGCAGGAGTCCCAGGCTCATGGTCTTACATCCTGAAGGACTAGTGACTAGATTTTAAGTACCAATCTTGAGTACTCTTTTGTCTTGAGAGGATCTTATAGTACCTTTGTATTTGGATTATTGAAGCTTCTAAAAGGAGGTCAAGCTCATTGGCTTGAATGATCATCTCCTCAGCCCCTCCTACATAATCCAGGCCTGAACCACTCCCTCTTTGTATCTGTCTCTAACCTCCTGGTCAGTTCTTTAAAATACTGATTTTTTTTGGATGTATCCATTGTGAAGCTATTCTCCAGTTTCTTGAAGATGTTAATCAACTTGAATGTGTTCATTGTAAAGTCAATATAAAACTATTCACAACACTGTCTCAAATTATTGTAAAATGTTATAATCCCTTCTGGGAGACCTGATTATATTGGGATTTGCCTAGGAGTAAGGGATTTTACTGTGAATTATTGTGCATTCATCTTGTGTCACAATTTGAGGCAGTGCTCCACATTTTCTCTGTAATCTCTCTGGGAATCTGTCTTGGGTCTTTGTCCTGAGACAGTGCCCCTCCCCTCCCATCTCTCTCTCTCTCTCTCAATAAAGTCTCATATTTTAAATGTTTGACATCCACGGTCATATATTTCTTAATAAGTGACAAAAGCTTAAATCTAGAAATAAAAGGGGCAAGGATATTATATCAAGAGAAGAGGAAGTCAGGACTGGATTATCGGGGTGGGATTGATGTCAAGCAGTTGGACTTGACTTCCTGGAAGAAGCCTCTGATAAAATGGAAGAACTTCTGTGACAAAGGGATAATTAATGTTGATCCTTAAGATTTAATCTTGGATACTTTAGGGTCTAAGAATAGTCCAGCCTGGGACTCCTTCCCCAGGCAAATTCCCAGACAAATTCACTTAAGGCTTTCAAGTCTTTGTAAGGATGGGGATAGGGGATCAGCTTGTACTGACTTTTTGGCAATATTAATAACAATAAATTGATATATAAATACACTGATTTCTCATTTCACACACTTACAGTCTATTGTAAAATTAATACTGTGTATTGATTTCAAGGGAGAAGAAATGGTAAGGGCTGGGCAATGGGGGTTAAAGTACTTACTCAGGTTCACAAAATAGGAAGTGTCTGAGTCTAGATCTGAATCCAGGACCTCCCATCTCTAGACTTGGTGCTGTACCCACTGAGTAACCATTGAAACATCTTGGTGCTTCTGCTTCACTAATTCTTCATTTTTTAAAGTTTATTTATTGCCTCCCCTCCCACATTTGGGAAGAGAGAGGAGATTCTTTTTTAAATGTAAAACTTTTTAAGTTCCACTCCAAGCTTCCCATTTTTGCCAGGTAGTTCTTTTCACCTCCTAATGTACCTGGTTTTCTTTTCCCATATTGTCAAATGCTCAAAACATCAGATCAATTTTTACACATTTTTCCATTATAACCATGGTAAAACAAAATATGCTTGACAAAAGAGCACCTTTCCTAAGGAACCTTTTTAATCCCTGAGCTTATATGCTGCCTAAACAAACATGTATTTAATTTTGCTTTAACAGTTTTGGAAAACATCTACATAGTTTTACTCAGTTTGTATTTATACCTGTTTTGATTAGGTTTGCTGAGCTGATTGTCTTCAAAATTCTTGTCCTGTGGCTGTTTTCGATTTACAACCCTAGCAGAAAAGCTTTAAGGAATTCATTCTGTTAGGGTCTGAGTAATCAAGCCCAGGCAGGGGTCTTGACCAGGAGGGGCAACTTGGCATGGAAGAATGAAGCAGAGAACAGGATGGAGGGTCTGAACAGAGCACTGAGCTGATGCTCCAGCTTGAGGAATTTATTAGGAAAATCATCATACGTTTATATGTGATGGATGTGGGTCATGGACAGACAAGGGAAGGCAATACAGAGAGCTACTTCAAAGAAGGAAGACGTTCAGGATACAAAGTCCGGATTCTACACAGGTTTGCCAAATCCTCATTACAGGCAAAGCTCATCCATTCATGGCTGTGTGGCTGAAAATGCTAAGCCAGCTGAGTGGGTGACTTCTGCAGGATGATGCAGCGTGGTTGTGTCTGAGCTCAGAGGCAACTTTCAAAGGGACAAATGCAAAAGCAACTAGTATTTGGGGAAAAATACTCTACCTCTATCATCACTAATCCAACTCACTAAAAATTGGAGTTTCAGGTTGATAAAGGCAACAAGAGGAGAATCACAGCTAGAAGGAATTTATTTTTCTCAATTGTACATTTCTTACAAGTTTTCTTTTTCACCTGGGAAAAGACAGATCAGTCAGGGAAAAAATAAATGTAACTTAAAAAAAAACAAGCTTAAACAGAAGTCTTACAAATCAGTACTAGATAACTGCAAATTAAGTCAGCTCTCAGGATTCCCCTTGTCCTCATGCAACTGACAAAAACGACAGAAGAAAAAGCGTTGGAAGAGTTTTGTGAAATTAGACACTTTTAGTGGTAGTGAAACTGTGAAGTCACCCCCAAATCATGAAACTAGGTGTACTCTTTGACTCAGTGGTGAAAGCAGCAGCCATATTCCCATGAAGAAAGGGGGGGAAATCAGCTTTACAAAAATATTGCTACCATCTCCTTTTATTATATCAATGAACTGGAAAGTGAGAGGCGATGTCCCACAATGGAGCAACAACTGAAATTGCAGTATATGGATGTTATGGAAAAACTTATATGTCATAAACCACAATCTCAGTGAAACTTGGGAAGTGTATTATGAACTGTAAGGGTTAAAATTATGAGACTGGCTATAATTTTATAAAATCAAAAATAATATTAGAAAAAAAGGTAGAAAAAAGATGTATAGTTTCCTTACTGCCTCATTTAGCTGGCTAATCTGCGGCCACCATTTTGGAGTCATCTAACCAAGATGATTCTGAGGAGACCAGTCACCAGGAAACATGGAAGTCAAGAGAGTGTGCTCTGCTCCTGCCTCAGTTTATCAAGCCTATTTTCCTTCCACTACTTCTCACAGTTGACATCTCAGGAGCCAACTATGGTTTTCTAATTGCCTGGGTCTCCCAGGAGCAGTGACTAGGAAGTCACTCTGCTACCTCATGATATTCTTGGCTGCCTCGCTCCATTTTTCTGGCTGTCGTTCTGCTCTCATGACTAAATTTATCCAATGATTTCCCTCACACAGCCCTTGCTTTCGAACCAAGTTCAAACTCATGTCAGACACCCATGGTCAAAAGGGGAATAGGATAAATTCCCTTTTCACAATCTCCCCTTTGATTCTTTGGGAGACAAGCAAGTTAAATCTCCTGACTTGGGGTTTCTGGTAGATTAACATCTCAGGTCTCCCCAGTGAACCATTCCACTCGTGTGGAATATACATCTAAAGATTCTCTTACTAGAGGTATATAAAATATCACACCTTATATAGAGAATTACAACAATTTGGGGAATAAGAGGGAAAGAAAAAGGAGAAAGAAAACAAAAAAGTGACTGATGGATGCACTGACAAAAAGCCAATTGGGGACACTCCTCTTAGGCAGAAAAGTTTACATTCAGAATGATAGGTTCAACCCACTTCAGTTCGATTCATTATACCCCAAAGGTCACTCGAGATCTTTTGATGTAGTGTGTGATTTCTGTAGGCATTTTTTATGGCATCTTCTCCAGGAGACCCACTTTCTTGATTTGGGGTGTTGGTGATTTTCTTTTCCTAAAATTACTTCAAAAGGCCTTAAGCCTTGAATTTTAGGATAATTAGGAGGGTGTTGACTAACACCAGAGTCACCCCGGGCTATATGGCTGAGCTATGAGGTATATGAATCAATTCTCAAAAAAAAAAAAAACAAAAAAAACCTAAAACCAAAATAGAAGAGAAAAAAATTCTAGATAAAACATATATATCTAAATCTTATGTGTATAAAATTATGAGTAAAAATAAAATCATAATGGGTCCTTGAATTACCAGCTGGGCTCCATTGAGGTAACTTATATTCTACAAACATGCAGGACGATTGCAGCAATATTGCACTTTCCCATTGGCAGCCAGTGTAAAAAATAAAATGAATATAGAAGGATAGATTTTAAAATATTATGGTTTCAAAAGATTTATTGGTAGCCATTAGAAAAATGAAGCCACGTGCCATGCTAAGAGTCAGTTTAAATGATGTGCCTTGTTACTTCCTTTCCCCCATGGTGGATCTGCTTCCAAGCCACCAAAGACGAAGTGCAAGTCCAGCCACTTAATTTTATCCTCTGGTCTATGTCATTATGTAACTGTCTATGATCACGTAAGACAGGAAGCCAGTGGGCTCAAGGGAAATGTAGTTCAAGGACCTCTAAACTTCCACAGAAAGCCAGTGGGCTCATGGGAAATGTAGTTCGAGGACCTCTAAACTTCTACAGGAAGCCAGTGGACTCATGGGAAATTTAGTTCAAGGACTTCTAAACTTCCACAGGAAGCCAGTGGGCTCACAGGAAATTTAGTTCAGAGACCCCAGAGTTTCCAGTAACACACCAGGACTATAGAAAATGGCCATCATACTTAAGAGAAAAGGGACAAGAGTTGGAGGGAAAAGGGTAGTATGGTTCCAAGGTCTGATTTTTCCTTCGGCCTCAGGGAGAGGGGAGCCTAAATGAAAACAAAATGGAAGTACTTGTAGGAACCTGGCGAGGGGAAGTCCAACATCTGCATTGGCCAAACAGCTGCTTCCTCAAACCCCCAAATAAGTCCTCTGTCTTGGCGTCGATCCTCACCCTTTATGCAGGGGTTGGTGGCCCCCTTGACTTGTGCTTGTTAGCAATCCCTCCTGAAATCAGACACAAATGCATTAACATCCCAGAACATTTACCCATCAAGGGCAGGTTTCCATAGTCTGAAGCATTTGGAAACGTGTCCTTCAAAATCAAAACGTGGGTACTGATTCCATATATTTGTGTACAAATAAGTGAGAAGATAAAAAAAATCAAATTCCAATTGGAAATATAACCACAAAAGCTGCTGTGGCCCGTCCTGGGGAAGGCTTCCTGCTATCTGGCGAGCTGGTCCCTATAACGAGACAAACTTAATAATGTCCAGCCTTAGGCACAGGAATAAAATCAATTTGCAAATGCTCAAAAGGTGTGTAAGTCAGAGGATGCCCACCAAAAGCCTTGCTGGGAAAGGCATGTTGATGGTATGCCTGGCACGTGGGGCAGAAAAACGTGTGTGATGTCTAATATCTACTAAAGTCCCTCAGAGGGAAAAGGCCCGTATTGGACTTGTCTGATCCCTGGAGCCTGCTTTGTTGTCCAGGTGGAGGCTGAGTGAGGTGGGGAGGAGAAGAGGAGACTGCTAGGGGCAGGGAGGAGAGGAAGTGGGGAGGGAGAGGCTGGGCAAGGGTGCAAAGACTAGGTAGGACCAGGCTGAGGTGGAGTGTGCCTAGACGGTAAGCGTCAGGGGGTGGAGAGATGGCACCAAAGGTGGGCTGGGCCGTGGAAGGGGGTCAGATCAGAATGGTCCTGGCTAAGAGAAGGAATGCTCTCCTGGCTGTCAGGCTGGGAAGGCCCGAGCCAGATTGTCCGGCGTCAGTGGAGAGGGTTTGGGGCATGATGGTTGCTTTCCAGTGTTTAAAAACAGCCGCCCAAGCTTTGAGTGTCGTGCAGAGGCACAAGAGGACCAACAGCACTAACGGGACATGGGTTCGTTGCAGGACTGTTAGTGCGAGGACTGGCATCGGGAATCCATAAGATAATATTTGTGGAATGTATAAAGGCAGAGTTACCAAAAAGAAGTTTGGCTCAGAAATAAAAAGCCACCTTTTTCTTTCTTTTTTTTTTAATTAAAAATTTTTTTTTAAATAAAACTCTGACTTTCTGTCTTAGAATCCACACTGTGTATTGGTTTCAAGGCAAAAGAGCAGCCATGGCTAGGCCACGGAGGTGAAGTGACTTGCCCAGAGTCACCCAGCTAGGAAATATCTGAGGCCAGATCTGAACCCAGGACCTCCCATCTCTTGGCCTGGCTGTCATTCCACTGAGCTACCCACCTGCCCACCCCCCACATTTTTCTTACTTTGAAAATAGCCCGCAAACCTCCAGCAAGCCAGCCGGCTTGGTGAGTTGTGGCTGAGCTTGGCGTTGGTGATGAAGTAGCACCCTGAGAGCTCTGCCCACGGAACGACGGCCCTCTGCGGCCAGGAAGCTCCAGCTGTCCAGGCGGAAGACGGTTGACCCCAAAACTAGGCTTTTGAGGGTCTTTTTCCTTTTTAACTCGCCACCTGTAACACGAGGACGGAAACTGCTGGGACGACGACAGACTCTTTCCAAAGCATCCTCAGCTCGCAGCTTCCTTGCTCCGGAGACGGCTCTTATGTAAAAATGAGCTATTCATGAGCCTTGTAGCTTCTCTGAAGACTACAAGGACGTGAGAGGACATAAAAGGAAGAAGAGTGACTGCACCGAAGGGGATCTCCTCCAACCTCGAACCCCGCTGGGTTTGCGTCCTGTTTCCAGGCCACGGAAATCGTCCTCCTCTCACTAAGCCCGAATCTCCTGGGCCACAATAACGTCCTTGTGAAAAAGGTGAGAAAGTTCTTAAGGCCGTCTCTGAGCTCTAAGAAGCAGTCACAAAGGCCGTTTCAGCCCAGTGCCCAAGACAGGCTCCTCCGCGGTCTTCTTGGAGAGAGACGACTCCCCCGCAGCCGTCATCAGTCGCTGGATTCCAGTCCGAGAGTTTCCCCAGACGGGCGAGAGAAAAACACGAGGGGGCTCCAGGGTTTCTCTTCGTTTCCCTCGAACTCCAAACCAAGAGCAAAGAGTGTGGAAAAGCCTTCTGGCCCCTCCTGGGAGCCAGGAGAGCAGCTAGCAGCGGAAGTTCCGTTGGACTTCGGGCTACTCTCATAACATTCGGAAGAATTCTCCTGCCCAGCCCTTCTGCCGCTCAGGGGACGAGTCTAAACAGCGAGTCTATTAAAGCGAACTTGCCAAAGCCTACAGCGTTAATATGACTCCAGAACTCCCAAGCCGTCCTTCGGGGATGGCGGCTCTGCTGGTCCAAAGTCTGGGCTCTTGTCTCGAACCTGGATTCCAACAAGGAGCTCCCAGTTCTGTAGCAAAGAAGGGGAGGGGGACATAGGGTGGGGAGGCTTCTTCCGGGCCAGTCCAAGGGGGCAAGGCAGGGGCTGCTCAGGACATCCGGCCCCTCGTTCTGTCCTCACAGCAAAGGCAGCCTCCAGGGCAGTCACTGAGGTTTTCCCCCACATTCCCTGCTCACAGCCATTCCTCACTGGCTACAGGAGGGCCTCAGGGGGAGGTGCTGGGGAATGGGGGGGTGGGGGGGTGACAGGTCCTTAGCAAAGTCACTAACAGGCTGGAGGTACAGAGGACAGCAGGAAGTGATCTGTGGGGTTTGGTGTCGAGGGCTGGAAACTTTGATCCCGAGTCCTCAGGCTAGTACGAGGTTCAGAGAAGAAAATGGACTGAATCCTGCAGAACAATCACCCGACTTGGGTCACAGGAGCCTTTCTGGACCACAATGGTATGGGAGCTTCTATTTGACATAAATAATCTTATAATACCTGAACAGGCCAAGGTTGTTTTCCTGTTATCCCCTCAGGCCAGCTGTAGACTCAAAATTTTCCTGCAGGGCTTTCCTAGATAACTACACAGACCTTAAGCTTTTACTCTTCCAACAGAAGTCTCCAATATCATCCATTGCTATAATTTTTTTTTTAGACTTTATTTTTTATTTTTTTCTCCATAGTTACATGATTCTTGTTCTCTCCCTCCCATCTTCCCCTCCCCCTCCTGGAGCTGACAAGCAGTTCCTCTGGGTTCTACATATATTATCACTCAAAACCCATTTCCATATTATTCCTTTTTGTAATATAATTGGTTAAAACCAAAACCCCCAGATGTATACCCATAGAAACAAGTGATAAATCATTTGTTTTCTTCTGGATTTCTAAGCCCACAGTTCTTTTTCTACTAAAATAATCTACTTCACCAAATTATATCCCTTCCAATATAATGGCCAATATTTCACTATTATGCTTGATAACTTTTATATAATTACTGCAAAAACTGGGAGTAACTTGTAAAAATTATAATTGCAGTTACTGATCTAAGGGATTGTATGTGATCTCATGTTTCATGATCAATAATATAAAAGCAAGAAAATTCTTTTCCTTTCAATATGGATAAGATCAATTGTAGGAAATCAAACAGAGAAAATGGGCCCATAAGGTTTTCTTGCAGAAGATGAGATTTTCATCCAGACCTGAAGGAATCCACTGCGCTCAGGAGGCAGAAACTAGTGGGGATAGTAGTGAAGGCTGGGGAGGAGGCTGAGAAACCTGGGAAAATGCAGGGTCAAGAGTTGGAGAGTCTTGTGTGAGGAATAAGAAAGGATCCAGTGTCACTGGATTCATAGAGTATGGAAGGGAATAATGGGAGATTGTAGCTGTCAGGGTGAACAGCCTTGTAGGTGGCTGCCAAGGTGGAATACCAAGCCCTGGGGTAGTTCTTTTGCCTTCCTGAATATCATATTCCATGCCTTACAATCCTTTAATTGTGAATTCTTTCCATTTCAATTTTATTTTGTTGTTCAAGGATCTCCAGGCAGTTGTCTTTCATAATTTCTTGTAATATGTTGTAATATGATATCCAAGGTTGTTTCATCATCATGGTTTTCATGCAGTCCAGTCCTTCTCAGATTGTCTCTCCTAGATCTATTTTCTAGGTCAGTTCTTTTTTAAATATTTCATGTTTTCTTCTTTTTTTATCATTCCTTTGATTCTTCTTTAATGTTTCTTGATTTCTTATTAAATCATTAGTTTCTAGATGGTCAATTCTGATTTTTAAGGCCTGGTTTTCATCTATCAGTTTTTGGTTCTCCTTTTTCAATTGGCTCATTTCTTCTTGCATAACTTTAATTTCTCTTCCCCACTTTTCCTGTATCTCTCTTAAATGGTTTTTGAAGTATTTTTTCAGATTTTCCAGATTGTGTCCATTCCATATTTTTCTTTTGGATTTTGAGTGTATTTCCTTTGCTTTTGCTGTCACCTTCTGTGTCTGTACCTTGCTCTTTGTCTTCATAAAACACTGTTTTTTTTTATTTCAAGCGTCTCACATTTCTTTATTTTATTTTTTAGATCTTTATTTTAATTAACTTGGAACATTTTCCCATAGTTATAGGATTCATGTTCTATCCCTCCCCTACTCCCAATGCCTCCCATAGCTGATGCACAATTCTACTGGGTTTTACACGTGTCACTGATAAAGACCTATTTCCATATTATTATTGTTTTTTTAAACCCTTAACTTCTGTGTATTGGCTCATAGGTGGAAGAGTGGTAAGGGTGGGCAGTGGGGGTCAAGTGACTTGCCCAAGGTCACATAGCTGGGAAGTGTCTGAGGCTGGCTTTGAACCTAGGACCTCCTGTCTCTAGGCCTGACTCTCAATCCACTGAGCTACCCAGCTGCCCCCCTATTTCCATATTATTGATATTTGCACTAAGGTGTTCATTTAGAGTCAATATCCCCATCAATCCATGTGATCAGGCAGTTATTTTTCTTCTGCATTTCTACTCCCATAGTTCTTCCTCTGAACGTGAGTGGCATTCTTTCTCATAAGGCCCTTAGAGTTGCCCTGGATCATTGTATTGTTGCTAGTAGAGAAATCCATTACATTTGATTTTACCACAGTGTATTCATCTCTGTGTATAATGTTCTCCTGGATCTGCTCCTTTCACTCTGCATCAATTCCTGGAGGTTCATTCCAGTTCACATGGAATTCCTCCAGTTCTTTATTCCTTTCAGCACAACAGTATTCCATCACCAACAGATACAACAATTTATTCAGTCATTCCCCAACTGAAGGACATTCCCTTGCTTTCCAGTTTTTTTGTGACCACAAAGAGTTCAGGTATAAATATTTTTGTACATGTCTTTTTTCTTATGGTCTCTTTGTGGTATAAACCCAGCAGTGTTATGGATGGATCAAAGGGCAGGCAGTCTTTTATTGCTCTTTGGGCATAGTTCCAAATTGCCATCCAGAATGGTTGGATCAATTGACAACTCTCCCAGCAATGCATTAATGTTCCGATTTTGCCACATCCCCTCCAACATTCATTACTTTCCTTTGCTGTCATTTTAGCCAATCTGCTAGGTGTGAGGTGACACCTCAGAGTTGTTTTGATTTGCATTTCTCTAATTATAAGAGATTTAGAACACTTTTTCATGTGTTTCTTGGTAGTTTTGATTTTCTTTATCTGAAAATTTCCTATTCATGTCCCTTGCCCATTTATCAATTGGGGAATGACTTGATTTTTTGTACAGTTGATTTAGCTCTTTATATATTTGAGTAATTAGACCTTTGTCAGAGGTTTTTGTTCCCAAAGATCTCACAAATATACTATTCTGTGTTCACCTAATTTGCTTATAGTTTCCTTCTTTATATTCAAGTCATTCACCCATTCTGAGTTTATCTTGGTGTAGGGTGTGAGAAGTTGATCAAAACCTAATCTCTCCCATATTGTTTTCCAATTTTCCCAGCAGTTTTTGTCAAATAGTGGATCATAAAACACTCTTTAGAGTTAGGTGCTTTTTTGGTTGTTTGCTCATTTTTTCTATCTAATTATAAGTAGGCTCTGTTTTTTGGGAAGTCGAGGGTATCCTTTTAACCTTCAGTGCTTCCTTGATGCTACTTTTTGGCTTATTTTCTGGGTTATTACTAGTTTACCAGATGGTCTGAGGGCTGATAGCTCTGAGAGCCCTCTCCCCATGCTGATTAAATTGACTTCTAAGTTGTTGCTAGCTTAAAGACTTTCCTCAGGCTTGGGTGTAAGTTTTTTATCTCAGTCCAAACTTGATGAGGTCAGGGGCTGATCAAATTCTATCCCCAGGTTTAGGCTCAAATTTTTGGTTTCAAGGTGTTGATTTAATCAGGCACACCCTTGATTTCTCTTTCCTTGAGCTCCACCCTTAGTTTTGGGCAAAAAGTTCTAGGGGAGGCCCCCCCCTGAGAACTGTGTCCTAACCCCAAACTGTGGATTATGTCCTCACCCAAAGCCCAGACTGGGATTCCTGGCTTCACTCTGGGCCCATGAGAATCAGGCCACATTCAGCCCAGATTGTCCTGGGCTGGGATTCTGGACTTCTCCAAAGGTTTGAAATTTCAAGTGGTATGTGTTGGCTTGGACACTGTTTGCCCCAGTAGGATCTCAGGGTCTGCCTGTTAAGTAGAGCTTGAATTCTGAACCTGTGAGAGGGGGTGTGTGGTATGGTTTGCCCTTGGCTTGCTTTTCACTTGCTGCTATGCCTCCTTCTAGCTCTGCTCCCCTCTCACCTCAGATGGTCTCTGCCTACCTTTTGGTTTTTTCTCTTTTTGAAAGTTGTTTCACTCTGTCTACTTTTGGTTCTTTCACTTCTGTATTTGTTTTGTAGCAATATTTTACTTTTGGTTGGAGAGGATTTTCATGGTGAAACAGAACTGCTGCCCTAGTTACCTAGTTCATTCTTTCATGCCCAGTTGCCCTTCCTTGAGCCCTAACAGAATTAATTCCCTTAAAACTTTTCTGCTAGGCTTGTGAATCAAAACAGCCAGAGAATAAGAAATTTTAAGGAGCCAGCTCTTCTGATCTAATAAAAATAGGCATAAATGCAACTTGAGTAAAGCGTTGCAGATATTTTTTCCACTACTGTAGGGATCAGGTTCCTTATCCCTTCCACATCTTTCCCATACACTCTTAGTTTGTTTCTTTCGTAAGATTTATATGTGCCAGCAAAAAAGCAGGAAACAAGTAAGTGCCAATTAACTAGGGAATGGTTAAAAAACTGTAATAGATGAACATCAACAAATAGTGAGGAAGAATGATAAGCCTTTGGACTTCAGAGAAAAAGTCCTTATCATTGTAGTATTTTTACACAATATGAAATTTGGGGCTTAATGATGGCTCCTTTGTGGGACAGTCTATGAATTTTGTGCTATAGCAAAATGCCTTTCCTTGTGAATTGGAGACACTGATTCTCAATGCAGCATAAGTATCAAGTATATGCATGAGTTCAAGGTGAAGCCTTTCCTGTAATCATTCCCTTTACGCCCCTTCATTCCAGAAATCATATCATACAACTCTTCTCCTCCATCATTTCATATTTTATTTTTTGACAATTGTGTGTAAAAACAATATCCAACATTTTTTTAAAAATTTGCATCTTGGATTTTCTTCCCCATGCCCTAGAGATGTTAAGCAGTCTTATATAGATTTTGCATGTCACACCAGTACAAAATTCCAAGCTAAATAAGTTTTTTGAGAGGAGGCCAGTTTCACAATAAAGCCAGACTCTGATCAAGATCAAGACCAAAGACCCCCCCCCCAGCCTTTGGAGATTGCCTTTTGAATGGAAAGAAATCTGATGACATAGTGACAAAGTGATACAGTCAAAAATTAAAATACAATGGATGTATAAATCTTGCACAAAGGTAGGTCCTAATCAATGATGCAAGTGTTGAATAAGCTGAAAAATACAAAAAACAATCACTTTGGGTGGTAGATCAAATCTGATATTATGGTTGACCTTTTTAAGGCCTTTGCAATAAGGGGTTGGGGCCTAATTGTTTTTCTTTTGACAATTATTATGAAATACTAGGAGTCAGCAGTTGAATGACTGATATTTGGACCCAAGAGCAGCCTTCCACTTCCCTTCTGACTGTTTTGAGTTTTCCCTCAAAGCAGTACTCCACCTCCCTACTGACTATCCTGAGCTTACACCCAGCAGAGTGTTGTGGGCTTGGTAGAAACTTTTGGATTACAGGCTTGATGTCAAAGTGCTTGTCAGCAAGATTTGATAGCAACCACCTTAAGGTATATATTTTCTTAGCAAACTATATTATTTGATTATTAACTCAAATAGTAACGATTGTGTTATGAAAATAACCATAAAGATTAATATTATAATAATACTACAAGGGTGTAGAGGGTTTCCCACTCACAAATTTCTCTGTATTGCTCCTCATAAAGAACTAAACAGTAATAAAAAAGAAAAAAATCAGAAAGTGAAAAAATTAAACTTTGGTCTACTTTCGGACTTCATGACTTCTTTGGAAACAGATGAAAATTTTTTTATAATTCTTTTGGGATTGTTTTCGATCATTATATTATTGAGAACTGTTCAATTCACAATTGTTTTACATACAATATGCTATCACAATGAGCAATATCCTCCTAATGCTGAGAAATTCAGTCTGCATCAGTTCTCAAGCCTTTCCAGGTTTTTCTGAGTTCCTCCTTGTCCTCATTAATTATGAAACAATAGTTTTTTATTACAATTATATGACACCATTTACTCAGCGATTTCCGAATTGATGAGCTTCCTCTTACCTTCTGTAATGGAGAAGTAAGTTGATATGATGATGGGAAGGTAGTAAGGGGATAGGATGATGTTGGAATAAAAGGGAGATATATATGAGGTAAGGGATGAATGGGGAGTATAGGAAGGGCTTCTCAAACAGGCTAGTCACTGAGGCTAGAGACAGAGTATAGGTGTTGGGAGGAAATAAGCTGGGTCCTTTAGGCAGGGGCTATCTCTGTGATACAAGAAGAATTGAGTCCACCAGAAGTAGTTTGGGTTTGGCTGAAAGGTTTCTGTTGTCAATTTCTAAGGTCCCTTGAGGGGGGAGACAAGAGGCTCCTCCCTGCCAGTGAAACTAAAATCTATTGGAAGTCTCGGCTAGCTACTTCTTGCCCAAGATGGATGCCCAGGTTTTCCCTCAAGAAATAAAAGGAAAGTTATTCCTTCCCTCTTCAGCCTTTGCCCTAATATCAAGTACAATGATTCACCAGAGGCTTTTGTGTAGATATCAAAGGGGATTTATTAATGTCAGGGGTAAGCAGAGGGAAAAAGGGTTTGCGGGTTTTGTAACTGCTGCTAGGGAGAAAGCTGGTGCTGGGGGAAGGGACACAGGAGAGGGTCAGACTGAGAGAGGCCTGCTCTCTCAGTCAGGAAAGGTTTCACTGCCCTGAGGTAAAAGGATTTATCAGGTCACTAGATAAGGGAGTGGCTTGATTTAGTTTGTCCTTCCTGCCTACAGAAGCTAAAACCACGATGTCTAACCACCAAATCATCCTTCCTCACAGGGCCCAATGGGGAAATTTAGGGAAAATAGCAAGATGTAATGGAGAGGTCAGGGAGAGGTCTAGAAAGAACAGACAAAGTCCAAGATGCCCCAAAGGCAAAAGGCCTTTCAGTTGGTACTTCCGGGCTATTTATAGCCTAGCTCTAATGGTTTTTTCGTGAGCCCAGCCCCCAAGCTGGTTCAACATTTTAAACCTTTCTGACAGGCTGTTACAGTTGGTTTGCAAGAGCAAGGGCTTTTGCTGCCACCCTGCATTATATTTCCAATTCTTTAATTAGCACAAAAAATGAGCTTTAATTGATTTCTAAAAATACATATAGATCCTTTTTGTTTCTTAATGTCTTTTTATATAGTTCCAAATTGCTCTCTCCTGAATGGTAGGATCAATTCACAACTTCTCCAATAGTTGATTAGTATCTTGATTTTCCCATATCTCCTCCAACTTTTGTCACTTTTCTTTTCTGTCATAATAGCTAATATAATCAATATGGGGTGGTCCTTCAGACTTATTAAAATTTACATTTCTCTAAATAATAGTGATCATCCACCTCCTGAGGAAAATACATACAACTTGAGTACATTCATTAGGTTTTTCTACACTATGAATCCTCTGATATGTGTAAGAGACAGGATTTCTGGCTGAAAGCCTTCCTACAATGAATCCATCTGAAACTTGTCTGTTCAGAAGACATTTTATCATACTCAACAAGCTCTGGACTCTCCATTTCAATGTCTTTCTTCATTCATGATGATAATAAGGTGTCTATTGAAAAGGAATTCTTGGTTGGGAATAATAGATAATTGTTGCCTGAAGGTCTTACCATATTCATCATATCCCTAAAGTTTCTCTCTAGTGTGGATCCTCTTATGTCAAATAAGCAAAGAGTGTCAACTATAAGATCAGCCTGAGCCATAAGGTTTCTTTCCAGTGCAGATATTCTGACATGAAACAACTGGGGAGCTTCATGTGAATGCTTAGCCAAATTAATAACGTTCATAAAATTTCTCTCCCACTGTGGATGCTCTGATGCGCAGCAAAGGAGAACTATGCAAGACTCTTTCCACATAGTTTACATTCATGTGTAAAGGGGAAATTGAGGGGAATTTGAAATTTTCAAAGTTTTCTTTTAACCACTATTAAAGAGAGACCATCACTTAAGATGCAATGCTTTATTAAGAGAGAGAATGAGGTTCCGGGTTAAGATGGCGGCAGAGTAAGAAGCAGCTCTTAACCTCTCCTGACCGAAACACACAAAACTCCTCAAGGGGACATAAAAACAAGTCTAGACGAACGGAGGAACCCCACAACAGGGCACAGCGTGGAAGGTACGTGGAATCGAGACATTTCCAGGCTAAAAAGGGCTCTCACTCAATCGCGAGCTGAGCAACCGCCCCACCCCCACCCCCTCCACACTCACCTATAGCTCCGAACCCAGCTAAAAAGAAATAGAGCAAGTTTGGGGCACCCATCGAGTCATCGGCAGCTCCGGGACCTGTTCCTGAGAGCAGCAAGACTTAGGACCCCATTAAGTCAAGAAC